>NC_133776.1:93114159-93338907 GCF_003597395.2 Chelonoidis abingdonii | reverse complement strand
ACAGGTGAAATATTATCATGTAAAGCAACCATAAACACATGAAAAGACCTAGGTTTACAATTTATGATTAAAACTCTACTATCTACACAATATACATAGACATAAAATGTAAAAACTTAAATATCTTAGAAACAGTAGCCAATCAGTTGTTTTAATTGTCATATTTGAATTCAGCACATCAAAATACATAGTAAATACCACATTTTATCTCTGAAGCAGACGACTTCTCAAAAATTGTAGACCAGTGTTACCAGCCTTAGCAGCTGTTCCACTCTTAATTCGACATACAGTCCAAATAAGTGAAGCATCATCATTTATCTGCTCCAGGACCCATTAAGAACTATAACATGTATTAAAATTGGCATTCCCCCCACACACACCAGGATTATTTTTACCACTGGTAACTTTCCTCACATAGCTGTTGATCTTTCCCAAGGGAAGCCTTAAGCATCAAAATTGTTTCCTGCTTGGCACTTTGCTGAACCAGAAGGAATTTGAGCCACTAAAAGCTAGAGGTCTTTACTACAACAAGAGAAACCCACAGAGGAGGAATTGGTGAAGGATTGCTTGCAACTTGCACCAAGTTCCCCAAAAGGTTGTGAACTTGCCAGTCAATCAACTTGCTGGTAAACCTAGTCAGACCAAAAACCAAAAGCTGATAAGTTTCGTGCAGTTTCATGATTCATTATGAAAATTCCCATGGCTCTAGCTCCCACCCAAAGAAACTTGACAACTTTTTAAAATGAATTGAAGAGCTAAGTTGGGCAAACGCAGGCCATCTCTAGTGGGGAAAGTTGTGTTCCAAGAATTCAAACTTGATTGAAAGCAGCCAGGTGTTCAGGCCCATTTCTGCCAGTCTTTAGAAAATTTTGGACACAGATCCAGAGTTTGCAGTTGAGTTTCATCCCAAGGGCTAAGTTATTACAGTGATTGAACTAATCTTGTTATTTGAAAAGATGTGAAGATCCTAGACCTCTGCAAGAGGTTTCTTACTTAGGAAGGGGTGGCTAGAGCAACAGAGTCAGCTGATCTATTCCTATGTGAATAGAAACAGATATACAGAATGTCCAATCCTCACACAGATCTCACAGGAATGGTGGGACCCAAGATTTCCTTCATTTCTTCATATTTTTACTGGATACTTGAGCACTGCAGTGTTGGTGGGTATATTAATAGATAGATTTTTTTAGACCAAATAAAAAGGATTGATTAGATAACATTTTACCTTAAGGATCTAAATCTACTGTCTCATCAACAGTAACACAAAGTTAATTATTATACCAGAACAATAATACTGTAATGTAATAGCCCACACTGCCTCACCTGATGCTAGGTTTTTCAGGACATCTGCTTTCACTTCAGGAGTTTCCTTGGCAACTTTATTTTGTGTTATGTGAGGCAACTTCTCCATCACTCAGGTCAACCACTGCCTGGAGGGCCCTGATTTCCAGACTTTTTCCTGCCAGCTCCATGATTTAAAAAAAAAACAAAAACAAAAACCACGAACAACCACACTCCACTATTTTTGCACATTGAATCTTCTGCCAATTCTTTTACTCAGAGGTTAGTTTTTACTCAGAGGGGGGGTTCTTTTCCCAGAGAAAAGTTTAAAACTAACACAAACGTACTTAAACACATAAGTACAGCAGCAAAGCCAGCACACTCTCGAAGGGTAGTCTATCTCCAATCTCTCTCCTACCCTCAGGCTACCAGTCATGGAACACGCCAAATTGCTTCACACTCAGTTCAGTTCAAAGAATCCTGAAAGCACAGAAAGCCTTTATGGGTGGGGATAGGGGGAGAGGAGGAGTAAACAAAACATCACCACAAAGTTGTCAGAAGACGCACTGTAGATAACCTCTAGTTCCAAGTGGTTCAAAAAAATATTTCATGCCTCTTTGAGAGGCAGCTGTGTATCAGGGCAGGTTATCATCCCCTAAAAGCTGACAAGTTCTTAGAGCCAGGTAAGAGAGAGAACCTGAGCAAAGGAGACCACCACTACATTTCTTAAAATTCAAAGCATCTTTAAACTCCTAGGAGTCCCACACCACCCTTAGACACTGATCAAGAAAGAATAGGCTGATTGGGGGCTGGGGGCAGGGGGGTGGGAAGAAACCTGATGGAAATACAGGAAAAAATGGAACAAGGTAATATATCTTTAAAAAAAGCAGACAGAATAATTTACAAATTTTCATTGCTGAGATATATGAGGTATTGATCATACATTCCTCCAAACTCCCAGTGATTGCCCCAGGAGTTTTATATGTACAAGTTCAGGTTCCAAGTATATTCATGCTGAAGGGTATGGTTGTGTTTATTTTAGATAAAATGTGGTTTACAGGGTGCTTATGCATAGGGAAGCATGCTGTGGCTCACCAGCCTCGGAACATTCTGGAGAAGGCCACGGGGAGGGGTGTGAGCTCAGCATGTGAACTGGAGCACTATAAGCATGTGATAAACAAACCCATATCATGGGTTTGTTTAACTCTGATTGGTTAGAGGTTCATGTTATGTAAATTGTTATATAACTTGTTATATAAGCACCATGTGGTATAAAGTAGCAAGGGGAGGGGCTCCTTGCTGGAGGGACTCTGCCTCATTCTTTGTACCAGGGGCTCTGTTTGTGCACATGTTGAATAAAGCTTTATTTAATTGAATTGCATTGGATCGAAGTCCTGTGATTTCTACGCAGCATCAGACTCACTGGGAACCCCCAAATCCCAACAATACCTACACAGACCACATTGTTTAAAAAGCTCTCAGTCCAAGTGAATTTCTGGCGGACGGGCAAGATACAATTCAAATGATTTCCTAGCCAGATACTCTACAGATATTCTTTCCCTAAAGCACAGAAAGACACACAGTGAGCAACTTGTACAGAACATATGGTGCTGAAATACGAAGCTGCTAAGTCTTTAACAGCTTTTGACAGTGGTAAAAGATCAATTATTGCTCTATAAATATTAAAATTTTCCTCCAGTCTTTTGTTGCAATGCATGTATATTAACACATAAGTGTCTCTCTTTAATAGCAGCCAAATTTGCCTCAGAATCCGCAAGTCATGTAGTCACATGAAGTTAAGTTAAATGCTCAACTGCTCTGTGTTTACATCTCCAGCTGCTAAAGATCAACAACCAAATTCAGACCTGGGGTTAGCAGCGTAACTTCTGAAACCAACGGTGTGGCACCGAGTCTGAATATGCCCTTAAGCACTAGCGACCACCCAAAGCATTAAGTAGAATAATTGTTGCTTTTCTCTGACAGTAACTTAGGGATTCATCAGTTGCGTATAGAGCAAGATGATTTAGGTATTCTGAGAAATATAATATTTGGGATCCAGTCAGGCAAAAGTCTGATCTCGCCACGTCTTTGGCCTCTGCACAGATGGACTACTGCTCCATCTCAGCTGGGATTCATCAGCCAGATGGTTTTATCCTCAGAGCTTCCACAGAACTGTAATTTCAGCCTTTGATTAAAAAGATGGATACATATCAACCTTGATGTCAGGCATGGCCAAGCAGGGAGACAGCCTCCCAGGGCTATCTGGATAGAAGTTCAACAATGATGGCATATTACCAATACTGAACATTTTTAGGGATGCTTAATTATTGAATTGTCATTTAGTGCCTCAGAGGTTCAGTCCAGATCAACATTCAAAAGAGTAGCCTGACATTGTGCTGTACATATTGGATTTGGGTCCACAGCTGAAGCCATAGTTTGGTTCCAAGGATTTCATTGGAGCCCTTCATTAATCAATTAATTAATAGTAACAAGGTAGTGACACACTCAAAGGCACCTCCTTGTTTTGGGAGCTGTGCTAGTACTGGTTTTGGAAAGCTTGCAGTGTAAGGCCTTGTTTGAGCAAGACACAGAAGCCTAACTTTAAACATGTGTGCAGTCCCACTGACTTCACGATGTGAGTAATCCCACGACTTTGTAGTCGTGTTATTTATTCTTTGTATTATGGTACCATCTAAAGGCCTCAAATGGGATCAGGGTCCCATGTGCTGGGCCCTGTAAACCAACAGAGGTAGTCCCTGCTTCAATTTACAACCTAAATAAACCAGAAAGATGAAGTGTGGGAGGGGAAATGGAGGCACAGAAAGTAAAGTGACTTGGCCAAGAGCACAGAGCAGGTCAAAAGCAGAGTCAGGTATCTCTAGACCTGCTGTTCTCAACCTATTCCATACAGAGACCATCTTCTCCGTAATGGGATCAAACTCTTATTTAGCAGGGATCCAATGAATTAGAACAATGGGAAGGGTAGGGTAACCATGATCCCCCCCCAAAAAACACCTGCTAACAAATTCCATGGGGGAGTGCATCTCAACCCCCAGATTGAACTCTTCTTTAGACTATTGTGACCAGGTTAATAAGTTGGAAATGTGGGGTTTGTCTAAACTCCCAACACAGCCCGGGAACAAGTTTTAGGACAAGGGTGGGAAGCAAATGCACATAGCACAGAACTACAGAAATATGATTTTGTGAAGAGCAACATCTTACCTGAGACTGAATTTGGGAAGAATGTTGCAGCAAGTATGCAGCAAACCATTGTGCGAGACGGAGAGCTATGATGAGCAAGCATCTCCTGGAGGAAGCCGCCTCTTTATAGCAAAGCAGGACAAGTAGAAAAGAATGGTGGGAACAGAAAGAGGGAGCCCCAAACCAGCAGTAGAAAAGACAAGACTGAGACTGGAGAGGGAGGCTCAGCACAGGTCTGGGAGACTGAGGGGCTACGGTTAGCTGAGCCTCAATTTGTCATCAGTGGCCCTTAGGACTTGTTCCTTCTTCTGCAAAAAACAAAGCTTTTTATTTTCTCCTTAGCAGACTTATGTCATTTTTTAGAGTGTTTATGCCTGTCTAACTCTGGGTAATTTATTTCCTGGGCTTGTCTCCATCTCAGTCCTACAAGGATTTTTTTTTTTTTTTTAAAGAGGATTTAGTGCTCAAGAAAGGTCCCAGAGTGACAATGCTGGAAAACAAAGTCCTCCCTACTTTGTACAGCGTGAGCAGTGGCAGAGCATGTACAGCCTGGGCAGTGGCAGTGCAGTGCAAACTTCTCCACACAGCTTCACCTCTGCTTTGCAGGGACCATCTTTGGGGTACTTCAGTCCCTGTTGTCAGCCAGCTGTTAGATTTAGCTTCCTCCAAGACTGACAATACATTTGCTAAATGGAGTGAGCTGTTTTGTTTTTGAAGTGAACATCTGTCCACTAGGAAACGAACTGAGTCCACCAACTCATGTGACATGAGCACCACAGACAGGCAGATACTTAAATCAGGGACAGTGATCCTAACACCTCAAAGAAAAAAAAAGTCCCACAAGGGAATGAGATGCAAGCCTTGTCTGAGCCAGTCCAGAGAAGCAGGTAGCAAGTTATTCTACTCTTTGCATTGATGTAACTCTGCAAGTGGACACAGCACTTCCCAATAGGAACCCTGCAGTGATATGTTAATCGTGCAAAGGCCCAGCTCTTCCCTCAAATACACATGTGCAGCTTCCACTGTATTTGTATATCTGAAGGAAGAATCAATCTCAGACTGCAAAGTCTAATGACATAGGGCAGGCCTGCCCCCTCAATGAAAGGGGTGGATATAATCCTCACCATAACATCTATTCACTTTTCCCAACCTGACATCAATCTTATCCTCATTGAGCTCCAGCCAAATAGCTCTCCATGCCGCAATCTCACCTATACACGGGTAACAATGTTGGGGAGAGAGACAGAGGAGATAGATAGAATCTAAGCATCCTATCTGTCTTTGGTGATTCATCCAGAGAGATCGTGAACAGACAAGATGGAACCCTGTGAGACCACGTGACTTCTTGGGAGAGGCACAGTTCCCTCAGCATCTATTCAAGCCAATGAGAGTGGAGGACTTGCAAGACTGGAATCTAAGAAGCAGCTCTAAGATGGCAGTGGAATTCAAGTCAGCTTGCCATTATCCTTTGAATACCTACCCTGCTTTGTAGAACTCACAAGGATGAATCTTATTAAAAATACGAGATCATATTTTTTTAGATGCCAACCACTCAACCAACATAATTAACATTGCATGAGCTAAAAGTAACCGAGAATAGCTTTAAGATATCGGAGAGTGTTCTTTTTATAAAACGTGTGAGCGTGCTGAGGAAAGAGCAGAATTAATATTGTTGCTTGAGGCAGTTAGGTGCACTACCGCTCACCCCTGTCAATACACTTCAGTCTGACGCACGGTCCAAGGCCTTTCTTAAGCACAGATTGCAAAGGGTGCCAAATTGCAGCATGGCATAGGGATGTCCACAAATGGGGATGCCAAACTCATGCTCTCTTGTGTGCTGTGAATCAGGATTTGTGCTCAGGTGTCCAGAGGAGAAAGGTTGACATAAAATGAGTTATTTTACTAAGCAAACAATAAGAGCAGAATTGGGTCCAAAATGCCACTACCCCTGTGTCATTAAAAGACCATGACGTACACGGAATACGTTGCCAAAGGAGACCATTCAAGCAAATAGTGTAACTCATGGCAGTAAAGGCTGGAAGGTTTGGGCCTGTGATGAGGGATGATAAAATATAGCAGGTTTGTAGGGACAGAGTGGTTCTTAGAATTGCGTTCAGTGAGGTTCATAGTATATCTATGTGTCTACTCAAAATAAACAGACCCACGTTGTTGTGTTCTACTCCCCTTCACTGAATCACGTTTACATTGTTGAAGAGCAATGGGATAGTTTGCCTAATAGATTTAAGATGGTTAAAGCAAGTTTGTCATTTTTAATTATAATTAGTAATTGATTGGTCAAGCACTTTTGCATTTCCTACTAGGTTGAAAGGAAAAGGCCTTTATCTATCTTCTAGTTATACAGCCCCAGCCAGGCTACCTTATAGATTTATGCCTCACTTGTGTATTTTATAACACTCCCAGAAACATTAGTAATATTATCTAGGCAGGAGCAATAAAATCCCGGGACCCTTTACCGTCTGTGGCACTGACACCAAATCAAACAACTGAAGTGAAATATGGATCCAAGAAAATAGTTGTGGGAGCCATATGAATCAAAGCTCTCCATAATACCTGTGCCACTGGTGTCAATATATTACATCCCTGTTGAGCTAGGCCAAGTGTTTTTTTCTGAAAGATGCAATAGCAGAAGTGTTGCTTTGGATCTGAAATTGAAATGGATATAGAATTCTGTGTCTATTTTTAATTTTACATAGTTTTGTGCTTTTAGAACCTGAATCAGCTTTATTTTATTTACTTATTTGGAAGAATCATTTCTACCTTCTTGTAAGACAGTTTAGTGAAAGCACAAGATTTAGTAAAACCCTAGGAACCATACACAGGTAGGGACTAAGGGACTGATCCTACTCCTATTAGAGTGAATGAAAAAGTCTTAGATAACCTAATAGTCTTTTCAGTTTCTGCCTTCTAGGATTCTGTAGGTTCTTATGTTAGATTCTTCCTAGATATTTGCTTGGCCATGACTGTACCATGGAAATATTTACTTTAACAGAAACTGTTATGGACAAACTGTATCCAGCAGGTGCTGTTTGTGTTGTCAGCATTCAGATTTTGAGTCATATGGAAAGCATCTGATTCTCAGCCACACTGAGACCCTTTTACACCACTCTGATGATAGAAAGACGATATTAAAGCAGGTGTACTTTATGGCCTCTTTGTGCTGCCAAAGCAGTGTAAACAAAGCCTTAGGATAAATGAGTATCATGGCCAAATCACTTTTAATGTTCAAAACAGGGCAAAATGTGCCAGGTTTGCATCCTCTTGGTATAGGATTGTGATGGGGTCTACAAACCCCACAATGGACAACAAGAGGTTAAGGAGCTGCTCTGGGCTCAGCCAGCCCTGCCCTGCCACACCTGCAAGACAGACATAGGCTGGAAGAAAAGTTAAAAGGGAGGCAGAACAGCTCACTTGGAAGCAGACCAGGGATGAGAACAGACCCTCAACCCCTGAGAAAAGGGCCAAAGGAAGGCAGGAGCTTCCCTGACAGCCACGGCCTCAAGATACATCCCTGCAGGAAAGGATGGCCTGATATACCTTGAGTGGGTGTCATTCCCCCTCTCTCTCATACTAACTCAGCTTGTTTGTGTTCATTCCCATCGCTTATTGTTCATGAACTATCCCATAAAGCGAGATTTGGAAGTGACCTAGCCAGAGGGCCAAGCCACAGTAGGCAGAGCAGTCAGCAGCTGCAGACCCCAGGGGAGAAAGAACAGTCATGCCATGCATAGCCATGAGGAGGCACCAAGCAGTCAACGGTCTCCTTCACAGGGATATATAGTGGTTTGTAAGTCCTTCCCAGTAACTGGGAAGCTACATGAGTGCTATTCTGCTGCATAAATGCAGCCAGCCTTCTGCATTTAGCTAAGATGGAACAGCAGTAAAATAATTACCATTTCCACTCTGTCCCTCCATAGTTCTTTGCGAGTCCAATGGAACTGTGTGGAATTCAAAAGGTGTCTGTTCCCCTGTTGGCAGGCATCCTTCTCACGGGAACGCGCCAAATGGCAGTATGCATTAGTCAAAGAGTGTTGTGTTCATCAGTGCACTGCCAGCTAATGCCTAATATTCTGCTCCAGCGGTGTCCATATCACATTCAGAAGTGAAATCACCCCCTTCCCTGGCACTTAGAACCTTCGCTATTAGGGAGCCAGCTACCAGCATGCGCCTTTACAATAAATTTGCTAATATAAACAGCTCCTTTCTGCATCCAAGAACCCCCTGGGAATGGTGCATGATCCTGGGAGGAAATGGATTGCATCAAAATGAAAGATGGTACACTGAGCATAGTCCTCAGCCTATATGTTTTATGGGAATTTCAAAAGGTAACTTATATCACTCCATTAACAGACATAGAGGTCCACATTTGCAATATAGTCAATGATGTAACTTGCCCTTACAAGTTAAAAATACTAGGTCAAAATGATAAAGGTGAAAGGAAAAAAAATTGAACACAAAATCTATTCTATGTGGCCAAATATCTTATCTTCAAGCCATTTGTTGAGGCCCTAGTCCTTGAGGAATAACATTAATCCTCTCCTGCCGTTAATGTTCTCACACAGTAACAATGGTTTTCCTATGCCAGGTACTGTAATAATCAGTCTGTGAACAAGAACAGGATTTAACCACCAAAACACACTTCGCCATAGCCACAGCTTTCCGATTAGCTGTTGGTTAAACTCTGACAAGGCACAGGGAGTGTCTGGCAGATCACTGTCATAGCCTTTAAGGTAAGCAGCCTTAAAAATACTCAATGAGCCATGGCAGGCAGGCAGGCAGAAAGAAAGAAAACCCACCACAACTAAGTTCCCAGTCCTCATGTACGTGGTTAGCGTTACCCATGTGAGTAATCCCATTGAAGTAAATGGAACTACTTACATATGTAAAAGTTAATAGTGATCCAAACCCATATAATTAAAAGGTTTCTCTTCATTGACTCCAAAGGGCTTTTGGCTCAAACCCTAGGTACATAAAGCTAAACTTTATCACTTTTGCTGGTGTTGCTGAGCGCTCTCAAGTTACAGTCACACAAGCGTAAGTGCTCACCAGTCTGCGGAAGAGCCACGCAGCCTTGCCGTGAACCATTTCCCCTTTATTGCACACATGGTTTGAAATGCTCTATTTTAAGCTTTTTTCCTTCCTATTCTAAAAGGTTTAAAGGTGACAGTAAAATCACAGTCGAGACACATTGTTTTATACCGACCATCAGTGACAGTGATTTATAACTTAATAGTAATTCCCCAGGAGTACTTAATAATATAGATTAAACCCTAATAAAAGTGCTTCCTGCAGATTTAAGTGACTAACTGTGTGATCTATTAGGCTTGTCTCATAATACATGCAATTTTTCTTGGTAACTGTGGAAATTTCTAAGGAATTGGCAGAGTCTGCAGCAGGAGTATTTAACAAATCTTTTTACTTGAGGAATTTTTTTACAAATTAATTCCAACCTTGGATATAAAAATACTTAATTCTATATCCTCAGTGAATATGTATTAGAAGCGTTAACTGTATGTATTTTAAACTGTGGATGGGGTTTTATACTGGATAATTGTAATGATCTTTCAGACATTCAGAATCATTAAGAAAATTAAACTGTTAAATACTCTTCAGACATTATAACTAATAATGTCAGGCTCGAGTTTTATGTTTTAGTTTTTAGTTATTTTATCTGTCTGAATATACATTTGCGGCACGTAACTCAATGTATTCTGCATTATCCCTCCAGGCTCCAGCCACGGTTATGTGATGATCAGTAAAGGAAAATCTTAACATACAGCTGCTTTTACTTAGCATCTGTTAGAACCCTAAGAGATTAACGAAGCTGGTGCTGACTAGCATGTCCAAACATCACAAGGCTCTGCTAATGTTTTGTTCAGTCTGGAGTATCGTGTTTAAGAGCCTCCCTCACAGCTAGAGGGTGGGAAATAATCACATTGTATGAAAAGTCCAAATGCTCTTGACTGGTAATGAAATTGGGCTGAATATTGATTCAGGGGGCTAATAAGCTCAGAAGTTCAAAGCAAGCACTAGCAGGCAGACATGCTCCCTCCCGCCGGCTTCAGACAGCACCACAGTGCTACCATAAGGTAGAATTTCTAGGTCTTCTAAATATATAAGATTAGAAAAGCAGAGTGTTGAAAGCAGTGTTATCCCATGGCCTCTTTAAGTAGACAGAGGTAACATTAACTCAACTTCTGCTACTGGAGTAACCATTTAAAGTGATTTACCACCAAATAAATAGTTCTTCCCTCACCCACTGATATTCAGAAATTATGCAATTTCCTCTTTTTTTTCCCCTTCAAACTGACTAATCTGCAATTAATGTTCAGCTAAAACTCATCCTTCATTCTGCCCAACTATCGTGGAGATGCTAATGACAGTGTTCAGGCATCTGTCTATTTTGCAGGGGATATTCATGACACACTAGCATCTAAAAACGTTACTCTGAATGTGTATGAAAGGCACTCTAACCCCCATGTTGACATCCGTCCCCATCCTATGCCATGACATGCTGCCCTTAGAGGAGGAACGAGGAAAGTATCTTTGGATTCAGTGGTAGTTCTCCCCATAAAGGAATTTCAGACATGACATGCTGGTCAGGGAGTACATCCTAGTGCTTTATGTTTCATGCTGTGGCTTGCAAGTGATGAGACAGCGAGATGCCTCCGTACATTAACTGGGTGATTTGTTGCACAACAGCATCAGTAGATGGGTAAATCCATGTCTGGCGGACTTTATACCCTTCTCATTTCCTCTCAAGTACACACCACAGCACGGCTGCCTGTGCCTTGCTCACAGGACCGAACTTCACATTCCAGCCACTCAGACTGGATCTCTGGGACGAAACCCCCTTTGGACAGGCCCATCTGGGTGTGGCACCTATAAAGTCCTCCCCTCCAGGGACCTGTGACTAAAATGACTCCAAAACAGCTTCTTCCAAACAACGCATTCGTTATTCACACAAAAGTACACTGCACGCAGAGCAACGCATGCAAACAAGAAAGTCAGAAGGCTTTTACCTACCCCTTAATCTTTCCTTGAAAGCTCCCCTCAGCCCAGATCCCTTCATCTCTGACTGGGTAAAGCAGGTTCACCTTTTGCAGCTTCTGTAGCTTTCTCTTTGCCAGAGACTCATCTCCTGCCAACAGTCCACCCACCTCCCCTTCCTTCCTAGGCTAGCACCTTTAAGGCTTTAGGAGTCCCTGAAATTGTAGTTTTGCCTGGGAGAAATGCCCTTTACCAGCCTGGATGGAATCAAGCAGAGGCACTGCCCAGTTGGTAGCTCCCCCATTGTTCCCTTAAAGAGCCTTAGTAGTCTCTGTGGGTATGTCTACACTTCATTGTAAGCCCAGGGTTAGAAGAATGAGTTAACAAACCCCGGGTTTGTTAACCTAGAGCTTGAGCATTTACACTCATTTGGAATCTCAAGTCAGGAATTGTTGAACCTTGGGTCCCAACTTGGGGCTCCAGCATCTATACTCTATTATGTGAGCCTGAGTCCAAACACTCTCTCCTCCAAAACACTTTTTCTGCAATCTATACCTATCTATTGATAGATATATATGGAATTAGTCAACATATGAAGGCTGGGAAGATGGCAACATTTATCAGGTTACAGAAAAACCCCATTTCTCCTCTCTCTCAAATAATGGTAGTATATTTATCATAACATATAAGCTCTTGAAAAAGGTACTGTTTCAGAGACCTATATCCATCTTGCAGGGCTACATCCCCAAAGAGCAATCCAGTTGCAGACCAGAATGAAGCACTTGCAATCAGGTAATCACAACGAGAATCCATTTCAAAGCCGGTTACCAAGGCAGGTGCAAAAAGCAGCAACCTTTGTGGTCTTGTCCTCAGCAAATGACATGGTTTGGCAGGATGGCCTGAAAGTGACTAAAACAGTAGTGCACTAAAGAATAACCATCGCTAGTTTCATGTGCATGTAATAGAACAGACCAGCAGACCTCATCTACTGAGCAGCCGGTTCCCACAGGGATCCATCTTGTCACCATAGCTCTTTGGTATTTATATTAACATGCCACTGACCTAATCACGGAAATTTGGATACACAGATGGTTTTGTGCTCACCATTCAAACAAACGCCTTCACCCAAGTGGAATGCATCCTCACAGAAGAGCTGAAACAAAATACTATTAGTTACAGTGACTGAATGAGCCCTCACAAAAAAAAAAAAAAAAATGTGGTCACTGCATTCCACCTGAACAACCACCCTCCAGAGTGAATGATACCTTCTGAGACACAAAATTCAGGCACAAGGATTTCCAAAAATATCTCGATGTGGTTCTGCATTGTAACCACACATCCCATCAACACTCGATGAAAAATCGCTGCCAAGGGAAAGGCTAGGAACAATATAATCTGCAAAGAAGGCAGGACCAGTTGGGGAACAGACGCTCAGACCTTGCGGACAGCCACTTGTCTTCTCAGCAACTGAATGTTGCACACCATTATGGGCCGGTAGCGTACATATGAAACTAGCTGATGTGCAATTGAACACTGCTGTGAGACTTGTCACAGGAATGCCGTCACTGACAGTCGGCCTCTCCATCCTTGCGTATATCTTACCATCATCTATCTGAAGAGAAGATAATGAACCCGCACTCGCCCATCTACGAAGATCTCCAGAAAAAAAAAAACCTACAAGATGTCGCCTTAAATCCAGGAAACTCTTTTGGTTAGCAGTCAAAAGCTCTCAAAGACAAATAACATCTGTTTGTTAGGTGTGAAAGTTGTTAAAACAGGTGTGTCACCTTTTCCTGGGGGGGGGGGGGACACTTCAAGTTTTCAGAAAGGAAAATGACTCCACATTTTTGCTCTACTGACTCATCAGAATGCTTCCCTCATCCTCTCTCTCCTACAGTAGGAAGCATGATTGTCTGTTCCATTGGTGAGATATTAAAAGTTGCATCTAGATCTCAGTGAGACACTCATTAAGGTTGTCATTAGAAGTTCTTTGATGCGTGGGAAAGAGAAAGGAGAGCTGAAAATATTTGAACTTAACTTTGTCATGAGACTCTCATTGTTGAAGGTTTCCAAAAAAATGAGGTAAAATGGCCTCCCTTTTTCCTTTAGTTGAATTTTTTAAAAAACCAAAAAGCAATGGATTGAACAAAGTGCTCATTTTGCTGTTTGCAGGAATGAACAAAAATAAATAAAAACTTGCTCTTCATTGATTCTGCTCAAGATGTTCTCCACACATTTCAAGGTGACAGACAATCATTTTCAATTTTCCTCTATCTGAACATCATATTGATCACTTGGTTAGGTGCACTTATGTATATGCTTAGATGCAGATAAAGAAAGAGAAGGTGTACAAGACTGACTGAATACATGATGTGGCAGTGTAAAGTTTTGATGAGCATAAGTTCAGAATGGTCCCATTATTCAGGAGTGGCACAGCTGAGCTGGTGCCAAGGAGAGAGGCAAGCTGGGTGAGGTAATATCTTTATTTGAACCAACCTTTGTTGGTGAGAGAAGTTGATCCAATAAAAGATATTACCTCATCCACCCCTCTGATACTCATCCACCTTGTCTCTCTGACAGCCTGTGGCCAACATGGTTACAAATCACTGCATGCTGGTCCAATGAAAGCTTCACGCCACACAGCAGCATCACAAATTCTGTGCATGTGCTTGTGTTATAGCAGAGCTGCTTTAGAAACGTTTTATAGGATTTTTTTTAAAGTGCCTATAAAGAGCTACTTTTCATAACCCTGTACCCCACTGAGGTCTAGCTACAGTAAGAGGAAACTGATAACCAATGCCTTTTAAAAATGAGGAGTCCTTGTGGCACTTTAGAGACTAACAAATTTATTTGGGCATAAGCTTTCATGGGCTTACCAAATGGAGCTAACTCTTTGCTCAGGCAGGAGAGAATTATGGTTTTACATCTAGAGGTCCCATGTTTGATCCTTGCAGCCAATGGGTCACTCAGAGGCATTCTTACAGCTTAAAGCTAAATGCCTCACTGAGTTCCCACTGGAGCAGGGTGCCTCACCACTGCTCCCAACACATATCTATTGCTATGTTCCACAATCCTTTGTGTCTTAGAACTGTAGCAAGATAGGACGAGTGAGATGAGATAGACTAATTAATCATGTCTTCCAATGGTACATTACAGCAACAAGATCTCATCCACTGTGGGAAGACACTGAACAAATAAAGATTGTGTAGCTTTGGAAAACGGCTGATGCCTTTGATCAAAATTCCCCCAAGTTGCATAGGGTCATGGCAGCAAACTGGCTTTTACAGATGTTCTTCAGACCTGGTGTAAAGCAATTCTCACCGCATCCACTGGTCTATAGGCTCTCTCCACTGCATATAAATCATTAAATTCTCAGCAAATACTAGGAAAACCCATCAGATGATAAAATAGGAGCATAATGTAATAGTAGTAGTGAGAACACAGTGCTGTCCATTTAAGACGTTCATGGACAGGTTCCCTACTAGTGGGCCTTAGTAAAAACAAACCGTCCCACTGCATGGGCCAAACCCTATTCATTAATATTATGGTAGTGCCTAGGGACCCCCACAAAATAAGGGCTTTATTGTGCTAGAAATTGTAAAGACAAAGTCCCTGCCAGTAAGAGCTGGCTTTACCCATGTAAACCCTCCCATTATCTTCAGAATCCAGCCCAACATTTTTATTAAGGCACTTGAGCCTCATAGTTAGTATTGTCAAATTCCAAACACCCGAGCACGCATGATTAAGCATGGAATTTATAGCTGAGACACAGATGTGGCACAGCTGTCTGAGTCCAGGATTGGGAGCCAGTAACTCTGGAATTCTTATCTCAGCTCGGACTCTAATTTTAATTTAAAACATCTCTGCTGCTACAGATGTGAAAAAGGGAAATCGACTTGTAAAAAGCCAGGGATGTGACTTCACAGAGACCACCCAAATGAAAGTTAGCATCTGCCATTTAAATGACAGCTATCCAGTAGCTCTCCCTATCTATCCAGCCAGGGCATTTGTAAAGCGCTAGTCATCCAGGTATTATCGTAAAAAGCAAAAGGAAGTTCTGACAGTTATACACCATAACAGCTGGATCCATATTGTACATAGACTTGTGTACTTACTGTATCATGGATTCAATATTAACTTAATAAACATTTGATCTTTGCAATGCCCATTTAGGTCAACTGCTTTTTGGGTTCTTTTCCATTTGTTCATCTGCAACACTGCAGAGAGAGAACTCGCCTGTGGCTTTTATTTTTGCATGCAACTAATTTTTTTTTAAATCTCCTAGCACATACATTGTCCTGCTGCTGAGAAGTAAAATGTGTCATTGCTCCATCTGCTACTCACTTGCTCAATAGGCTGCACAGCAGCAGGCTGCTGAGTGTAATATTCCAAAAAGAAAGAAACTGTTCAGCCCAGTAGATATGGTTTTTGACAGAGCTGGAGCCTGTTTTCATTAATCATCCTGCTTTGCTACCTCGAGTACCTGGTGGAACCATTAGGCCTGCATCCCCAATTCAATATTTTATGTCACTATTATACAATAAGACAGCTCTACGCTTAGTGAAGGGATAGAAGAATGGAAGATGCAGCAGCAGGCTTCTGATGCTCATTGATTCCATATCACAAGACTGGTCCATAATTCATGTGCAACAGTTCTTGGTTTCTGGGGTGAGGGAAGATGCCCACCCAATACTGCATACTGCAGAATGCACCCAACAGGTGCACACCTCCGTATTTCCCAAAATGTACCTCAGCAGGCATTGGAATTGTAACAGACAATACATGTGTAACCCTTCTGCCCCTCTGAGTTGGCAGCAACAAGGGCCGGGTTCAGTATCCAGGGGTTCTGTTTTAATAACACCATGCATAACCGGCTTGAGCCCCCTCCCAGTGACCTGGGACACTTACATACCACACCCTATGGGCGCCTCTAGGAGGCAATACTTTCCCTCTCGCAATCACAGAGCCTGAGTGTAGCAAAATCCTTTTAATAAAGGAAGGAAACAATGCGGCGTCCCATTGGAGAAACACCACAAACAGGATTATAACACAAACCATAAACAAAACCCACCTCCAAATACATTTGGCAATGTCCTTTTCCCCTTAGGGTCTTAAGTCCAGTTACCCCAAAGTCCAATTTTTTCCAATGACCCAAAGTTCTCTGTCAGTTGC
Source organism: Chelonoidis abingdonii (assembly GCF_003597395.2). Taxonomy (NCBI): domain Eukaryota; kingdom Metazoa; phylum Chordata; order Testudines; family Testudinidae; genus Chelonoidis; species Chelonoidis abingdonii. The sequence goes on along the minus strand of NC_133776.1, from coordinate 93,322,245 downwards.
CACCACCAGCACAAGAGTTTATCTGCAGAGTGTTACCCCCCTAGGCCCTGGTGACATGGGCGGGGGTTGGATCTACACAGGATGTTAAGGGACCTTACACTGGGCAGCCAACTGCTCCGGCCTCTCCTGATTCTCACACCTCACCACGACCTGCTCCACCACACCAGCTGCTGCCGCTCCTCACAGCTGTCCGTGCAACACCCACTTCACTCCACTCACTAGTTCCATAGGCTGCTCCAACATGCTGCAAACTGCTCCGCCTCGCCAGCCAACTTAGTGAAAGTCTTCAGCGTCCCCACAGGTTAACACGAGCACTCATGAATCTTCAGCTCTAGTAAGGGAACCCTCTGCTGGATGCACCATTCGCCCAGCAGAATTCATGCTCAGCAGTCTCTAATGACTCACTAATGGAATCAAAATTAGCTCTTTACCTTTAACATTGGAAGAAGAGGATGTGCAATTGGGTTCCAGCCCTCAAAATGGGCCCATACCATGAGTACAACACCAGTCCACAACCTTCTCTCATTCATGGGGTTTTGGAACCCATGTCCCATGTTTAGCAAGTACCACCCAACTGAGGTTGAGTCATCTCTGTCACAAAGCAGTCTCACAGCTCCCCATTCACACAATCAGAGTGACAAACTTTTTTTTTCTCCTGCCCCAATAACAAATAAATTGGGGATCTGAGAGCTGTTAAAATAACCATCCCAGTCTTCTGTGGGCTTATGCTAAGTGGGGGGTGGATGCCAGTGCAAATCTTTCCACACTCTTTGAAATTTTTGAAATTCCTTTCCACGCTCCCTACAATTCACCACCAGATGTCAGGGTAGCGCTCATCCTGACTCTGCTTACACATGAGACATTGCAAACATCCTGATCTGCTTGACAGCACCATCTAAATTGGGTTACCTCCATGTGCCTGCTTACCAGTCTTGCCCCCTCCTCCACAGGAACAGAATGTTCCTTGGCACCAGAAATGCTGTGGTTCTGCTCTGCCGGGAGGAGGGGTTTGGGGAAGCACATGCTTTGCCCAGCTCTATGTGGGCTCTCCGTATTGCAGGGAGATGTTGCAGGTGGGAGCAGGGAAGGCCGGGGCAGAGAGGATTTATTGCTATTCTGAGGCTATGCCCATGGATGGGGTGTACTCAGTGAAGTGTGCCCATGTAATGAAGACAAGCCATGAGACTACAGAGCAGCTGTGCGACCACATAGCAGCCACAGGAAGGATTCCTCCTTTTCTTCCCCGAAGCATCTAGTTGAAATACTTGACTTAGATATTGGTTTTGAATCAGAGAACCCAGTTTTGTGAGGTGCAAGTGCTTTCAATTCCCTTTCACTTCATTAGCAGCTAAAAGTATAAAGCCCTTTGTAGGATGAGTGTAAAATGGAGTGTTAATTAACAGGTCCAGTAAAAAGCAACAAAGAGTCCTGTGGCACCTTATAGACCAGGAGCCAGCAACCTGTCAGAAGTGATGTGCCGAGTCTTCATTTATTCACTCTGATTTCAGGTTTCATGTACCAGTCATACATTTTAATGTTTTTAGAACGTCTCTTTCTATAAGTCTATAATATATAACTAAACTATTGTTGTATGTAAAGTAAATAAGGTTTTTAAAATGTTTTAAAAGCTTCATTTAAAATTAAATTAAAATGCAGAGCTCCCCAGACTGGTGGCCAGGATCTGGGCAGTGTGAGTGCCACTGAAAATCAGCTTGCATGCCACCTTCAGCACGTGTGCCAGAGGTTGCCTACCCCTGTTACAGACTAACAGACATATACCCACTTTGTCATGAAGTGGGTATTCACCCACAAAAGCTCATGCTCCAATACGTCTGTTAGTCTATAAGGTGCCACAGGACTTTGTTGCTTTTTACAGATCCAGACTAACATGGCTACACCTCTGATACAGGTCCAGTAAAAACATCCAACAGCGGCAGAACTATGAGAGCTCTAACAGATACTGGTGCTTGGGTAAATCCTAGACATCTTTTTTTTTAAAAACTTTCCAACCAACAAGTCACATCACATCCTTTCTTTGCAATGCTCTATGGCAGAGCTGGCCATGAGGCACATGCAGCTCTTTTACCATCTAGGGGGTTACGGAAGCTTGGAACCTGTGCCTTGCAGTGGGGTCTTGGGGCCTCTGCCCAGCAGGGCACACCTGCCAGAGCTCAAGGCTTCAGCGGGAGCTGTGCTGAAGTCCTGAGCCCCAGTAGGCGCGCCCTGGCTCTCAAACTTCTAAAGATTGTCACATGTGGCTCAGAGGGCCACTAAGTTTGGCCACGCCTGCTCTATGGACTTATTGATGCAGCCTAAACGTGTGGCTTCACTGTGTGTCACACCAGCCAGTATTGCTGAAACTGCCAGCAGACACTGCCTGGACAGCTCTACTTTTCAAACCAGAAGAAAATTTCAAGGCTGTATTAAAAATAAAAAGCTCCAACTGTGGCAAAAAATACAATTTGTGCCAAAAATCATCTCAAGTAGCAAGTTCCATCCCACTGGAACTCCACCGAGCATGTACTTGAACAATTTGTGTTTATTTCCAGGGCATTAGACAGGCACATCACAGTGTCCATACATCAGGTCCTATTGTCGGTTTGATTTGCATCACTGGCCTGCTGAAGCTTCCTAACCTTGACTGAAAAACTACAGTGTGAATATGAAGGCCAAGGGTTGTGTCTTTTGCCATTAACACAAGGCAATAATTCACAGGCATGGTGGGGTCCAAATAGCCATATTTACTAATTATACACAACATGCACAGCCTACCTATGTATATGCTGTTGATCTGGCTGGTTTCTGAAACACAGAACACAGTGAGGAGGTGTTCACAAACTATTTACAGCAATACTATCCAATTCCTATTAACTAGTCCACCAAGGAGCTCCCTTTGTAGTAACAAAGGCTTTTCAGCAGGCTCACACTGCAAGGATGGTGAAATATTTTAGGGAAGTTTAGTTCTGGAACATGACTAGATCCACATTTCAAGAGGTAGGCTGCAAAACTAGGAGGCAGCCCAGTGCAAGAATAGATCAGTGACATGATGATCACTCATGAAGCCCTGCTAAAAAGCTGAGGAAAAGAATAAATTGACCCCCTTCTTTCTGTAAATCAATTCCCCATTTGAAAAGTGTGGTTGCTTGCCAGCTGACCAAAACACAAAGGAACATCTGATACTCTCCAGAACATACAGAGGCACATTCTCCACCAGCATAAATTGTCACGATGCCATTGACATCAGTTGAACTCACAATTTACACTAGTTGAGAATGTGCCACGCAGAATCACTGCTCAACCAACACTGCCACATACTGAATGGGATTCTGACCTTACACCAGTGAAATTGCAGCCAATAAAGTTCTAAGCCAATGGCAATCTATATTGTAGAAGATTATTTAAGTCAAATATTTATCTTAGTATAAAATTGATTACCAGAAGGAGATCAAACCATCATTGTCGGGGGGGGGGGCGGCAATCTGTACTGACCTTCTTCCTCCCACCCCCCAAAAAAACCCCTAAATCATGGGGGTTTTTTTAAAAAAAAATCCAATTTGACTTTCTTCCTAGAAATAGTATGTGATTAAGTTAATTAAAAAATTTTTTTCCAAAATATTTCTTTAAAGAAAAGTGATAAGTGATACCTTTCGGTTAATAATAGAAAATAAACATTTCAATGAACATTCTGCAAAATTATCTTCATTTCCTTTTCCTAAGTATGTCAAGACTTAGAAAAAATTTTCATTGTTCAGCGAGCAATAATCAAAAGAAATGCTTGATTTCTATTGAATTAGAACCCTCCTTTAAACACCTCTGATGCACAGCATTCACTCTTCTGCATTTAACATAAGTAATGTTGCTACAGTTCATCCACAATCGCAAAGGACACAGACAAGCAGGCAGATAAAAGAGAAATGAAGAACCTGAAAGCCATTTTATAAAAGTGATAAGATCTCCTAGGCAGAAACACATTTTTCTACTTATTGTTGCCTAAGGATAACACACTCCTAGGCATAAAGACACGCAGTTCCTCATGTCTGATGAAAAGGTTACTAAAAAAGAACAGGGGAAAAACGGTACCCCCCTAGTCTTTGACTTCAGTCAGGGCAGAAACTGAACATGCCTAAAGGGGAAGCAAAGAAGCTGCCTTCAAATATTTTCTCAAATACAAATCTTGATTGAACAAGTATGTGGTAAAATTATACCTCCAAGTTAGAATTGGTGACACATTTGGAAAGTCAGGTTTTTGAGGCATCAGCTGAAAGGAAAAAAAAAAAAAAAAAGAGCCCTAGAGGGAAATTTACACAGAGAAGACATTATGCTAGGTTACAGTTCCATTACATCGTGACAAACCCACTAAAGCGGTGGTTCTCAAGCTGTGGGTCAGGACTGAAGTCAAGCTCGAACCCTACCACCCAGGGCCAAAGCCAAAACCTGAGGGCTTCAGCCCTGGGCGGCAGAGCTCAAGTTACAGGCCACCTGCCCTTGGGCTTCAGCTTTGCCCCCCTCTCTGCCCAGGCTGGTGGTACTTGGGCTTTGCCCCTCTTCCCTGCCCCCTGCGGTGGCAGGGCTTGGGCCAGATCAGGCTTCAGTCCCCCATCCTGGGATCATGTAGTAATTTGTGTTGTCAGAAGGGGGTCGCAGTGCAATGAAGTTTGAGAACCCCCACACTAAAGCGAAGCAATCCCTGGCCAAGTCTACCACACTCATTTAGTCATCTCTTGACCCCATACATTGGGGCATATCTGGCGTATAAAATAACCCTGGTTTGACATGCTTTGAGGAACATTTTGAAGCTCCATTGAACAGGCCTACTAGGGCCTAGTTAAAAATGCTACCATTGTTCTTATTATTTGTATTGTGCTAGCACTCAGGAGCCCGTTGTGCTAGACACAGAACAACAAGATGGTCCCTGCTCCAAAAAGTTTTGCATCCATGTACAACACAACCCTATAATTCGAGAAGTCAGAAAGAGCCAATCTGGCTTCCAATCTCAGGTTTTTGTTCAGTTTATTACAGAGATAGAAGGTAGCAACAGAACTGGAGTCAAGTCTGGATTTTAGGTTTTGATACCAGCCCAGCTCAATTCAGCATTTTCTTGTCTGGTGCCTGCTGCACGTTTGTAAGTCAATGTTTGCAAAGGTTATCATTATTCACGGCAAAATACTTGTATTGTTTTACCAATCCCAATCTCCTTTCCAAATGGCCACATTTCCATTGTTTGGTATAAACTCTGTTCCAGATAAAGGCTAGACACACCCTCTATATGGTCAATCCTTGCACCCTTCCTGGAGTTTGATATTAGCAACAAAGTAATTCAGGATACAAAGGAAACTCCATCCTAAGCCTTCTCCCTAGAACACTGCCTGTTCCAGATCTTAAATTCCTCCCCAGAAGAGCTACCCCCAACTTCCCTCTATTCAGCGTGGAGTCTAATGAGCCCCACATGCTCCAGTGAGTCGGCAGGAATTCACCAGCAGCTCCCTGCACGATTCCAACTACCACTAACAGGGCAGGACAGCAGGCAAATCCTTTCATATCTGCCAAACTAGTGTATCAGAATCTGAAAATAAATTAAATAAAACCACTTTGCAAGTGCTCATTTGAATATATGCACAACCAACCTTGGAGAATCACAGAGCAAGTCTGGATGGCATTAACTGGCAAACCATATAAGTATTCCCTAGAGCAATCAGGCTGTCATTTAAGATCAGCAGTTATCACAACCACCTCACCCTACGCCGGCACTCCCACAGAAACCTCCCAGACCCCACAAAGTGGGCCCTCACATGCATTTAGTTCATTTGTTGGCTTTTTAAAAATGCCGGATTGTCAGGTTTTAACAGCAAGAAATAATATTCTGTGAAAGGGAGTTTGCAGACTGGGGACAATACGGTCTATTTATAAGAACAGCCGGAGTCCATCCCTCCAGCATTTTGGATGTGGCACTCCCATTGTTCCAATTCAGCATCAGAAATTGCCAAAGAAGCACCGCAAAAGTGCATCTCCACATATCTCCAGGATCAATGGGCCAACTTCATCCTGGGGGACATCAATGGAGTCACAAAAAGGCTGCATTTAGCTCACACAAACTCTAAAAGAACATTAGCAGTGCTGCAAAGTCAAGCACTCCAAATTCAGGAAATGCCAGAATTACAAAAGTTGCCTGGTGCATACTGTTTTTTCCACAGGCCTCCCTCGTTCAGTGCACAGGAAAGACCTACTCTGGGTATGAATCAGGGCTGTAAATGTTCATAAAAGCTTCAACCTCAGACAAACACCTGGCATAGAAAATTACTGCCCAAATGGTTAAAGTCTGGCAACGTTATAAGCCACTGAAAACAGGGTCTTATAATGGAAAGTGTTGGGCAACCTTAATAGGCAGCCCTACCAGTCCCGCCTAGAATATCTGGTTACGGCATTAGATGAATACGTCAGATCAGACCTGTTTTGTAAACTATGCAAAGCAATTCCCTTCTACTGCACATATTGTTCACGGCACTTGTTTCCCTTACAAAAATGATTAGACTGCACAGAGCATGAATCAGGAAACAATCAGAAAGTATTTGCCAGGGCTAAAGCTTCTTGGGCTTTTTCATATGGTGGACCTCTTCTTAACACAGTGATCATCTCCTAGAATATCACCTTTCCCAACCATTTCCTCCTGATTCTTCACCTTCCCTTTTGAATCTACAGTGCCTGAAAACATCTGAAAAGGGCTATTGTGACAACAGAAAAGAGCAGCTGAAAAGAAATTCACATGCATGCAGCAAATCAGCCTGCTTGGTTATGTTCCCCTCACTTTGTGCTATTTAATTTTCGCTTGCTGATTGTAGGGTATTCAACCACTCTGGCAGCCTCCGCTGGAATCTCTTGAGATGTCTTTGCAGTTCGGGTCTACCTTCCTCAGCCCCTGCTGTCCCTCTAAATCAAGTGACAGATGAATATCATTAGAGTAACATCAAAGATACACCCAACAAAGAAAAACCGTGAAGCAACAGAGCAGGGCACAGAGAAATGTAAAGTTTAAGCTTACTAGATTAAAACAAAAAGCAGTACATGCTGTCAACTAGTCCCAGACTGAGCTACAGGTAACATCACTGTTTGAGGATTGACAGATGCTTCATCATTATGACAGAAGCAGCTGTGTGAACTCTAAAGTGTTTCAGGACTATTGTGGACTACAGAGATCAGACTGCAAAAGGACTCATTAGCAGTACTTGGCACAGTTTGTCACTGTATCAGCCACATAATATTGCAGACTTATCTTAGAACACATCCATAAAGATTACTTTTCACTCTAGAAGTTTTCAGTCTTACCAGCAGCCCATGAACTTTCCTACCACAAGCTGGAAAAACAACAAAAATATCTTCACTCTGTAAGGCCAAAGGAGGGAAGATTTAAGACAGTCAAATGTTATAATCCTCCTGGATGGCTACAGTGTCTTGCAATCTAGAATTATGGTTGAAAGCCCACTTTCTCCAGACCAGTTCCATAGTGACTAAAAACAGTCAGGGCTTGATGGCTATTCAAAAGACCGTAGCAAAATGAATTGGCAGGTCTTCATCCAGTTCCCAATGGCAAGTTTTTCTCGATCAGGAAAACCACCATCACAACCGGCAGTTTTGCCAACAGCCAGGGACCAAATGGCCATTTCATGGGGTAGTGACAGGAGAAAGCCCCACCCAGACTACAGATCAGAGCAGTGAGAGCTTTAGAAATAAACAGATTTTCACATTTATACCATATACAGTTGGCTTACACAGATTGCAAAGCTATTCACAGGGCCTTTTGCTCCCTGATCCTCACCAGCTGGGAAACATTGATCTACTGATCTTTCAAAGCTTTGAGCATCCATGGTGATGCTACGTATTCCTTCCCCAAAGCTGTGATTTTAATTGGCTTCAATCCTCATTCTTGCTTTGCCCATCCACAGCCTGAGCCATCCTGCAAGGCTTCATTAGCTTAATGGACAAATGAGTAGGAGTTTCAGGAAAGGACTTTTGTACTAGATCTCTTGCTGCAGTTCCCCCTGGTTACATATAGTAGACCCAGTCCTGAAGACCACGCTCACATGGGAAGTCCTAATCATTTCTTTGGGTTTAACTTGATCAAGGAGAACAATTGCAATTCTAATTAATAGCAGGCTTCTTACTGGGGGGAGAAAAAAAGAGTCAATGTTGGGCTGTGAGGAAGGGCACTGGAAGGGAGGAAGGGGGGCAGAAATGTGTGTGTATTGGGAAACTAGCAAGTAGGGGGTTGTGTGGGGTGCTGGGCAGCTGTGGTGGGGCTGTGGGCAGGGGGGTGCTGGGCAGGGGGTGTGTGCACAGCACTGTGCATTTGTGGTGGAAGGGTCATGGGGGGCTCTGGGCATAGTGGATCCGGGAGGCGCTGGGCAGGGGAGCTGTGTGGCGCAGCATGGGCCCACCCCCAACAGGTAGCACAGGGCCAGGCGGATCAGTGTGCCTCTGGCTCCGGTCGGGGCTATGCACCTGTGTCTGTCTGTCCCCGCCAGCTTGCCCAGTGTGTCCTGATATTTCACTCTTGCAACTTGGTCACCCTACAGCATCTCAGATGAAAGGACAGTCAGTCAATGAGAGCTGCTCACATTTTTCAAATAGATTCTTTGTTAAAAAAAAAAATTCCCCTCCTCCCATTTTTCAACTCGATGTACACTCAGCCCATCTGCACTGGAACATGGGCTAGATGTAGCTGTGACACTCCTCCTCCACTGTACAGCCGAAATCCCCTACTCTAAGTATAAAGAGAGCTGCTATCTCAGATGTCCCCATGTGGTAACTCCCTGCAGATGCTAACTTTTTAATGATGACCCCCATATATCAAAGTCTGCACGAGTAAAAAGGGCTGAAGTAAAACTCCCAGTGACATCAATACAAGATGGCTTGTGTGAGAATGGCAGGGTTAGGCCCCAGTTCGGTAATGAGCTCTGCGCAAATGGAGCAGTACCAGAGACTATGGGCCTGATTCAAAGCTCATTGAAATGACTGATAGTCTTCCCATTGAGTTCCGGGAACTGCGGCCACTGGGAGCTGCGGGGTTGGTGCATAAAGACCCCCTTGGCCTCCCTCCGCCCAGGAGCCACTGCCAGAGGGGTGTGCCAGTTGCTTTGGGAGCCGTGCTGCCCAATGTTAGTGCTGCTCCCCTGATCCCTCCTGTACCCCAACCCCATGCCTCAGCCCAGGGCCTGACCCCTGCACCCCCTCCTCCACCCCAACTCTCTGCCCCAAAGTACCTCACTTCATTTTCATTTACTTCCTATTACTTATAATAGAGGAGGACGATGAAGAAAAAAAGAATGAAGAACAGGGGGAAGATGTGAGAGAACATTCTTTTGCTTGGCTGGGTCTTGAGGGGAGGGCCCCCAAAAATGAAACTGTGCACAGGGCCCCACTAACTCTAACTCTGCCACTGCTTTAAACAGGTATCCAATCACTTCGCTACAGAAAGTAGCTATTTTATTAACAAGAAAGAGCCAAAATTCAGAATGAGAAAAAACTGAGCCTAAGGACGACCCTAGAACTTACTACGGCTAAAAAAATATTCCCCTCAAATGTTGACCTAAATCATCAGCTCCCATGAAAAAAAAAATCTAGAGACGGTTAAAAATGCCCTGCAAGCTCTGTAATGTAGAACTTGTGACATCCTGAGACATTCAGGGGGAGGGCTTTGCAGTCCCACGGAAGGGGTGTAGCTTCACTGTAAGGAGTAAGCAGCGCTGGGCATTATGACCTTAGGATATGATCTGTACTGATCAGAACTGATGAGTATTACAATGGCTCCAACAAGCCCCACCAGAGATCGAAGCCCCATAGTGCTAGGTGCTGTGCATACACACAGCGAGATGTAGGCCCAGCTCTGAAATGCTAGTCATCTGAACAGATGGAAAAAGGTGAAGTGTCTTATCCAAGGTCACGCAGCAGCTCAGTGGCAGAGCTAAGAGTGGAACCAGGTCTCCTGTGTCCTAGTCAAGCAAGACCACAGCCGGGGGGCAGTTGTAAAATGTCACTCAGGATGCTAGGATCCTGTTCAAACTGTTCAGCATAATTTCCTGTTGTATTCTTGGCTGCCATGAAACAACATGAACTTCTACTATGCCAGAGGAAACTGATCAAATTCAGTGCAGCGATTATGCTCCAGCTAGCTATTAGGGAACCCGTAATTTTTTATTGCTATTTTGGCTAGGTTAAGTTTTTCTAAATTCCATTTAGGTGGAAATATGTCAGTGCAAACTTCAAAAAGACTATTATTGAATTGTTTGAAGATTGTATAGGATAGCATGCATCACCTCCTGCACTTCAAGACACCAGTATGCAGCTGGTATTAAGTTGAAGCAGTGAGAGGCAGATTCTTTTAGCAGCTCGGTGATGATGTATTCATCACTAGGAATATTCCTCCTCTTTGGGTCTTAAAATCAAATACTAAAAAGCCAGGATTAAGGAATGCTGGATTTGTGGCTGGGCGCCACCAGAGCCAGAACAGTCACAGTTAAGGGTACCAATTAGGGTATGTCTACACTGCAATTAGACACCAGTGGCTGGTCCAAGTTAGCTGACTCGGGTTCACAGAGCTCAGGTAAGGGGCTGTTTAAATTGTGATGTAGACATCTCAGTTTGGCTGGAGCCCAGGCTCTAGGACCCTGCAAGGCAGGGAGGGTCAGAGCTCGGGCTGCAGCCCAAGCCTGAACATCTACTCCGCAATTAAACAGCTCCTTAGCCCAGGCTCCGTGAGCTGGAGTCAGCTGGCATGGACCAGCCACGAATGTCTAATTGAAGTGTAGGCACACCCTTAGAGTCTGATCATGCAGGTACTCTTCGGGCCACACCCAAGCCCATACACCTCAACTAAAGCTTTTCTATGGATGCTAACGGGCTTTGGGTCAGGCTTTAACTGTGGTAACTATAATTCAGCTCTCCTCAGACCCTCCCAGCCACACCCACCTCCTGCTATAACTTTTATTTAAGAAATTAAAGATCTTTAAATATTTCTGAGCCATAGTCAAATCCCTACAGTAAAAGCAGCTTGGTAAGATTAATGCATTAAAAGGCTAAATAGTTACCATGAGAGCTGTGCAGACCTCCCGTGTTTTCTGCAGTCTGAGGACCTTCCTTTGAAATAAGAATTTCTCGTATTCTTACTTATTTGTACTGTAGTAGTGTGCAGATGGCTCCAATCTAAATATAAATCCCATTGTGTTAGGCCCTGTACTGACATGTAAGAGACCGTCCCTACCCAGAACAACATATAAATGTAGGTAGACACAGGATGTGGTAGAAACAGAGATATGGAAAGGTGATGTGACTTGCCCATCTGATCAGCAGCAAAGCCAAGAATAAAACCCAGGTTTCCTGACTCCCAGTTCAGTGCTCTAGCCACTAGGTCATGCTGCCTCTAAAGATTCAAAATGCCCCCATTTTAATCATTTCATGGGAACCAGAAATCCTCTCTGGGTGCTCCCAGCCTTAATCCCAACAGCTAGTTAATTAGGTTTCCGGTAACAGCGAGCCTCCTTGGGTTGATTCCCTCTTGGGGAAGGAAGAGCCAAGAGACAGTAAATAAAAAAAAAGTGACCTTGCCTGGGATATCACTGAACAGTAGCCAGAATTGTTAAGGATACAGGAACACTGGAAGTAACAGGAGAACTTTAGTATTCCTGCCTTATCGGAAAGAAGAGAAGGGGAGGGGGAAACTTGGTGGAGGGGAAAGAAGAGAAAATGCAGAAGCCATGATAAACAAACATGATGCTGCACAAAGCATTGCCTCAAAAGAAATACTTAAAAAAAAATCCTTTAAGTTAATGAAAAGATTCTTAGTTGGAAAGGGAACAGCATGGCATTAACACCTGGGTCTTATTAATATGCATGCCAACCTGTTTCCAAGACAAATAACTGCATTCCTGTAAACCATTTAATATAAAAGCCATCATACAGAGCACTATCCAATTCATGCTGAGGTTTCAATTTAAGTTTAGAACATAATTTGGGCTGTTCTAACTGAGCATTAAAAAAATGAAACATGCAGGTTTACTTTAAGTACAGTTTACAGCTCCTTAAAATTAAGACAAACTTAGAGGCTGGCTGTAGCTGTGATATTTGGACCCAGATCCCAACTATATCCAAAGTTCAGAAGTGTTCCAATCTGGAGTCCTGGCTCCAGTTTATTGTTGAAATTAAGTCTAATGTGAAGATTGGCTCATGAGTTGGACTTTCCGTAAGCCCAAAGGTGGTTTAAGTTCCAGGTTTCCAGTTAAGCCCCATAGCGCAGTTCAGATGCGGAAATACTTTATATACGTATGTGTGGCTTTGCTATCTATAGTTAAGATCATGAATATCCTTCATAGTCCTGGGGAAACTCCTGAAGTTAAATTAAGAGTCAACCAAAGTCTTCATTCAAGGTGTCATCCAAACTCAAACACTGAAGTTCCTCCATCACTAATTTAACTGAAATATTCATCCTGATAGGATACTTTAATAAACATTTTTTATATGCACTGGGCCAAATTCTGCCCTCAGCTGAGCACGAACAAGCCCTGTTAATTTCAACAGGAGGCGCACACAGAATTTGGGCCTTTTTTTTCCCCCCTCAACCCCATACAAATGCTAATTTTTCGCAATGCCCTACACTTAACTCCAGTTAACAATGAGTGTTGCATTATAGCATCAGCAGGGCAATAAACCTCTATATTTATCTCCAGGGAATCCAGATAATTAAGGCAAGATTCTTTTTGGGGGGTTGGGGAGGAAGAGAATAATTAGGGCTCTGGCCCTCCATTCAAAGAAGGTTCCCACACAGCAGCAAGCCAGTGGGCAGCAGATGGGATGGCAGAGAGAGGACTGCTGCTGGCTACCCATAAGTCCTTGGCCAGAGCCCTAAGGAGGAGGAAATGCACTGTGGGTGCCATGTGTCCCTTCATCTCTCAAGTTTCCCATCATGACATGAAAAATAGCAAATCCTGGCACACCACCTCACTTGACATGCATGACATACCCTACTGGCTTCTCCAGGGAGGCTAAATCAAGGCCCCCATAGACTTAATCCTCCCCTCAGGCTGCCTTTCCCAGGAAAGGGCTGACTGGTCAATAAAAGAGAGATGGACTAAATAAGTCATTTCAATAAAGCGTAATTGCCTTCTGGGCCTGCATAAAGCCGTTCCTGCTCCCATCTCTGACCCAGCTCCCAAGACTCCAACCCTTTCGCTTCACTAATGATGCTGGCCTCCCAACTCCCTTCACGTCCTTCTTCCACTTTCATCTCTGTTCCTTCTTCTGTGTGGACTAAATTCTATGCCTAGAATTACATCCCTAGCTTGGCACTCCCAGAACACTCTCATGCTTCGTTCAAGTCCTTCTGCTTCTGCTGTGAGGATCACGAATCCCAGGCTAGCCCACTATTACAGCAGCCCTAGTCTAATGTAAAGTCATAATCATCTCCATCCCCTGGCTCCATCCCAGTGGGTTTGTCTTAGACCATACAATCCTAGGGACAGGGACTGCAGCCCAGAACCTCAATGGGAATTAGGCCTCTAAACACCATCGAGGATCTGGGCCAGGATCTGTAGTGGTGTCTTAGCAGAGCCCAGAGCACGCTGTCAGGGCTGAGTAAGGAATACATAGCCCCAGAGGAGTATTTCCTTCTTGTGAAATCCCGGCTTAGATTTCACTAATCAAACAAATCCTTTGGACCAGGATTTTTGTTGCATAGGAATATATGGGCTAAAGGTGTTACTCACTGTCGAGCATTCAACAGTCTTTCAAGAAGGCCTGGAGCTTGATACACAAAGTCTTCAGCCTGCTTAGCACCCTGGGAAAGACAGGTGCATTTAAAAACTTTTAAGCTTTTACTAAAGAGAAGGAAAAACAGTTAAAGCACTTGAAGTGTAAAGTGTTAAGTCAGGCTCCCCTGTTCCCTTCCCCGGTAGCTGGAGACTCCGAAAAGGGAAAGCCGCTTGTTTGACAATCTCTTAGCTGGTGTAAAGGAGTCCCCTGAGGTTGTTCTCCTGGATGGTGGGAGAACCTGGCCATGCCCAGTTATTTACTGTGGATGGCTCCAGCCAAGGTCTCAGTCTGTTATTACTTGCAAGCCTTTGCGAGCCTTCTTAAGTAACCTTTCGATCCTCGCTCAGAGAAAACAGTTAAATGCCCCAATACACTGGGATGGTACCCAGGGGATGGAGGATTCACTGCACTGGCAATGATGCAGCACCCACACCGTGGGTTTTGAGAAATCACTCCAACAGGGCTACTGAGTCCAGCTTGTACTGTCATAGACTATCAGGGTTGGAAAGGACCTCAGGAGGTCATGTAGTCCAACCCCCTGCTCAAAGCAGGACCAATCCCCAACTAAATCATCCCAGCCAGGGCTTTGTCAAGCCTGACCTTAAAAACCTCTAAGGAAGGAGATTCCACCATCTCCCTAGGTAACCCATTCCAGTGCTTCATCACCCTCCTAATGAAAGAGTTTTTCCTAATATCCAACCTAAACCTCCCTCACTGCAACTTGAGACTATTACTCCTTGTTCTGTCATCAGGTACCACTGAGAACAGTCTAGATCCATCCTCTTTGAAACCCCCTTTCAGATAGCTGAAAGCAGCTATCAAATCCCCCCTCATTCTTCCCTTCTGCAGACTAAACAATCCCAGTTCCCTCAGCCTCTCCTCATAAGTCATGTGCTCCAGCCCCCTAATCATTTTTGTTGCCCTCCGCTGGACTCTTTCCAATTTTTCCACATCCTTCTTGTAGTGTGGGGCCCAAACTGGACACAGTACTCCAGATGAGGCCTCACCAATGCCGAATAGAGGGCAATGATCACATCCCTTGATCTGCTGACAACGCTTCTACTTTTACAGAAAGTAGTTTCAGTGCAATCCTTATCATGTCAACTTGGCCTTTTCGTTTGGACTAATTCAGTTGTTCTGTCCAGCTTACCCTGGGAGTTTGCTGAACTCCCTGTAGGTTTGAGGTGAAGGGCTGGTGGATGCAAGTTTCCCTTGTGGCTTCCAAACTCACTCTAGCAGTCTCCTGCTTTGGGCAATCCTGCTCCCCCCATACCCCCTGAGCTACCTACAATTTTCTTCCCTTTTAAGGCCTCCTCCCTACCATACATGATTGGCAGGGCTTGGGCTAGCCCTGCTTTGTCAGTATGGGGTCTATGCAACCTATCACAGCTAGTAATAACTGTCCTGTTGAGGAAAAGGGAAGGTTGTTGAGATCAGCTGGAGATGTTGCTGCTGCTAAAGTCCAATCTTAGAATGAAAAGCCCCACCATGTTTGACAGTCTCTTAGAACAGTGGTTCTCAAACTTTTTCCCCCCCATGGACCACTTGAAAGTTTCTGAAGGTCTCAGCAGACCACTTCATGATCTTTCCAAATGTTGTTTGTACCCTGAGCTAAGTATTGTAAAGCACTTTGGATAAAAGCGCTATATAAAAAAAAAAATGTTTTGTTCTACACATAAAAGCACACAACTCATAATTTAAGATCAGTAGTCCTCCCCTGCCACAGCAGCCACAGAGCTGAGACTGGGAAGGAGGGCTCTCTGTCCTCGGCAGCCGCAGCCCTGGAGCTGAGGAAAGTCACCTGTTTCTCTGGCCACCGCAGCTCTGCACATCTCAAAGTCCCCCCACCCCCTCTCTTCTCACCGCTCTACCCCCTCCCACCTACCCCTATTCCCTCTCCAGGCCACCACCTCACCTTACATGTGCGTCTTCTCCAGGGTCCAGGCACCTAATTAGTGGAGCCACACCTGTGCGGCTCCACTAATTAGGTGGGTGGCCCTTCATTCTCTTCTGTCCACACACACCTTAGAGGGAACTATTTGTGGACCACAGTTTGAGAACCTCTGTCTTAGATGGTACACCTCTACCTCAATACAACGCGACCTGATATAAAATGAATTCGGATACAATGCAGTAAAGCAGTGCTCCGGGGGGGCGGGGCTGCGCACTCCAGTGGATCAAAGAAAGTTCGATATAACACAGTTTCACATCTAATGTAGTAAGACTTTTTGGCTCCTGAGGACAGCGTTATATCGAGGTAGAGGTGTATAAAAAAAATAGTAATAACTGCCATTCCAGGTGGTCTTTGGGATTCAACTGGAGCCAAAGGGAGGGGTGATGTCCTCTGGCTTCCTCTCTCTGCCCGGTCTGGTCAGGACATTTCTCAGGATCAGGATGAAGGCCTAGCGGGAATGGGAAGCCATAGTGGTGAAGCTCACTTCTGTAGCCTCTGCTGTTCTTTCAATTTGTTGTGGGGGGTGTTGGGTTTTTTTTGGTCACAAAAACAAAACAACCAACCAACCAAACACCTCATTCTTTAAAGGTCCCAGAAAGGGAGTGGTGGGTGGAATAGCCCATCCCTTCATTAATTTGTCCACCAATTAGTCCTGATAGCCAACATACCAATTTTGTCTCATTAACCTCTGACTCCACATCTTCTGTTTTTAAACAAGCATAATTTCTACACAATCCTTGAATCATGTCAACTTGGCCTTCTTATTTAGACTATTTCAGTTGTTCCGTCTCCCTTTCAGACCTTTTCTTATTAAGATTTGTTACTCTTAAGTTATTGTAATCTCTTATAAACTTTTACATACTTTTTACAGTTGAACTCACAATTCAGGTAAATTTGTAGGTCTGCCTATCACAACATTAAGGGCTTACTCACGTCACGCTAGCGGATTCCAGTACCTCCCCTTCCATCTTCAACTAGCTCCTCCTGTGTTCCACCTAACTACAGAGCAACTTTTGTTTCCCCTTCAAGAAGCATCTGAAACATTTAACAGATGCCGTAGTTTCACTTTTTAACACCTCTCCCCCTAAAAAGTTCTTCAAATATTCAAGATCTGTATAAATTATTCTCAATGCTTTTATGTAAAGCAGCACAAAATTAATGACTTGTGCACTAGCATTCTGCTTAATTGTATCATGCCTCTATACCTTCTGGCTCTGTTTTCCATCCCTGATGTTTACCCTAAAATTCTTCTCTCCAGTTGAATAGCTCAACAAATTGCTGCATTGTACAGAATACAGGTAATAAAGAGCTGGCAAACTTCTCATTCACAATATGTTAGCCAGCTACCTCATAAGCTCTGGTTTAGCGATGATTGATAGGCCATTATTAGCAGGCAGAGTGATATGCTGTAGTGAGTCATTTGGCCCAAATCCACTCATTACTTATATTGGGGGTGGAGGGGAATACATGGAGCACAGCTTGTCCACAAATAAACCTACTTATGTGAGACTAGAAAGCTCTCATTAATGCAAAGGAGGCTATGTAATTCCAGAATGAGCAATCAGCAGAGAAACTTGTGTTCCTAGCCTCACACTGAAATATTGGTATAGGTCATAAAATCATTTTTTAAAACATTAACTTTCCCAGAAAAGAGAACGTAATTCACCACTCCCCTGAAGCAGCCTGTATGAACTGTCTAGTTAGAAGCCACCTTATTGCAAAGTCTTGTCTGTCAGTCAGTAAAACCCACAATTACAATGAATGGTTGAACCCATTCAGAAAGTTTGGGTGCTCTCAAAAGAGAGGTATCTTTTAATAGGTTGTTCCTTTATAACCCATACATCACCTGCCCACCACTGATAAGGCTTCATGGGACAGTTTGGATAGGTAATCTCCACCCCAAGGAGTGAAGCTAATGTAACAGCATTGGCATTAATTCAAACAGGAATTTCACTGGTTTGCCAGAGGATATACGGCCAGTCTTCCCTGGCTAGCCATGTCCCCTCCCCATTAAACATCCGTAGTGGCCCAATGCATGCACTTCTCACAGTGGGGTTTCTGTGGGATCAGATGGAAATGGGGATTCCTTCCCCTTCGACAGATTTTGCACATCTGAGCAGGCCTTTTACTCCTTTCGTCTCCTCTACAAACTAAAGTCAAAGGGGATCAGGATTGGGCCTCAGATCTGTTCTAGGATTAGGGCTACATTTTAGTCATGAGTAGTTTTACTAAAAGTCATAGACAGGTTATGGGCAGTAAACAAAAATTCACGGCCTGTGACCTGTCCATGGGTTAAAAATACTCGTGAATAAAACTTGGGGGGGCCCCTGCCTGGGGACCCAATGGATGCTGGAAGAGGGTGGCCTGAGTGCTGGGGGGTGAGGGGCAGTGCACCACCTGGAACCTCTGCTAGTACTGCTGTGGCGAGGGGGTTGGTGGGTCCAGCAGTCTCCCTACCTGGCTCTATGCCCCTCCTCCCCCACCCAGCAGCAGAGTTTGGATGTGGGAGGGGGCAGGGGCATGGGACGGAGTGAGATGGGCTCTGGGCAATGCTTACCTGGATGGGCTACCTGGAAGCAGCAACATCCCCCTCACTCAACTTCTAGGTGGAGACATGGCCAGGCAGCTCTGAGCGCTCCCTCTGCCTGCAGGCACTGCTCCTGAGCTGCCCCTAAGCCAAGCACATTGACCACTGCAGAAATCACAGAAAGTCCTGGAATCTGTGACAAACTTGCAGCCGCATCTATGATCGATGTATTTCTGTAACTGCTCAGCACTGCGTTTTCCTCATGTGGCACTATAACAGTAAAGTGTGAGCTATTGGGTCTGCCTCAGACCTTTAACTTCAGGAAACAGTCTCATTTGATACAGTAGTTAAACACTGTACTTTTGAAGTCGACATTAAAAAAATGTACAGAAATCCCATTTCATTGAGTAGCTTGGAGTACTGCTATACATTCAGTGCCAGCACTTATACACCAAAGAGAAAAAAAAAAAAAAAAAGCAGATTTCAGACTAACTCCTGGCACACTGAACAGAGATACTTGCACATGCTCATAGCATGAAGGAACCATTTAGGTTTTTAAAGCTATGGCCTGAACCAGTTCTGGAAAGCTTAGATACATGTGTGAACTTGGGATGTCTGCCTGGCAACAGACAGCGAGTGATGATATTTTGTTCCCCATGTGCCAATACTCCAGTACAGACACTGGAGCCCATATCTGGTCTCCTTTTACACCCGTGTAAGCCACAGGCTAGACATTTGAGGGCAGAATGTGTCTCAGTGGATATTGTGGCCTACCAGACTCAGACATCTTCATGGAGTTATGTGGTTAGGCGTCTTCTGTAACTGTTTCCTTCTGCCAGAATATCCACTTGATGCTTTGCTCATGGAACCCTCTGGGAATTCCCAAAACAAATTTTCCTCATATTTCCTTCAAAATTTCATATTTCAATTGGGGGGTGGGGGGGAAATCAATGAAAAGAAGGGAATTGTCACAACATTTTGTTCTTATTTTTTACCTGTTCTATCTCCCAGCACTTGCCACAGCCAAATCAGTTTGTTTCGGATTCCCAGATTAGAGACAATGTACCTGAGTGGAAAAAAAGGGCAAAGGACAGGACTGGAAAACGAGCTACCTTATATAACTACGTTCTTCAGAATGAGCTCAGGATTGTCCTCAGTCTTTGGGCATTAACTAAGGGTATGTCTACACTACAAAATTAGGTCGAATTTATAGAAGTCAATTTTTTAGAAATTTATTTTATACAGTTGATTGTGTCTCCCCACTTAAGACCATTAACTCGGCAGAGTGCGTCCGCAGTACCAAGGCTACCGTCAACTTCCAGAGCATTGCACTGTGGGTAGCTATCCCACAGTTCCCGCAGTCTCCGTCACCCATTGGAATTCTGGGCTGAGATCCCAATGCCTGATGGGTCAAAAACATGGTCGTGAGTAGTTCTGGGTACATGTCGTCAGGCCCCTCCTCCTTTCCTCCCTCCGTGAAAGCAATGGCAAACAATCATTTCTCACCTTTTTTGCCTGAGTTACCCGTGCATGGAGCCCACTCAGCTAACTGTCACCATATGTCTCCTGGGTGCTGGCAGATGTGGGACTGCATTGCTACACAGCAGCAGCTCATTGCCTTTCAGCAGCAGACGGTGCATTATGATTGGTAGCCATCATTGTCATCTCCTGGGTGCTTTTTTTAGCCGACCTCGGTGAGGTTGGTCGGGGTGCCTGGCCAGACATGGGTGCTCCTGGCAGGCCTTGGTGAGGTTTGTTAGGGGCTCCTGAACATAAATGGGAGTGACTCCAGGTCATTCTCTTTTTAAGTTTCATCTCCTGGAGATTCAGTCTTGCCTGCAGTCGTACTGCACCGTCTTCTGGCAAGCAGCCAGGAGACGATGATGGCTAGCAATCGTACTGCACCATCTGCCAGCCTAAGATGTATAAGAGAGATGAAGTGGATCAAAACAAGAAAGAGAATAGATTTGTTTTGTATTCATTTGCTCCCCCCTCCCTCCCTCTTGAATAGTGGGGGGAGGGATAGCTCAGAGGTTTGAGCATTGGCCTGCTAAACCCAGGGTTTTGAGTTCAGTCCATGAGGGGGCCATTCTGTGTGACAGTTGTGTGTGTTTCTCCTTGACGCAAACCCACCCCCTTTGTTGATTTTAATTCCCTGCAAGCCATGTCATCAGTCACCTCTCCCTCCATCAGAGCAACGTCAGACAATCATTTTGCACCTTTTTTCAGAGCAGATGCCATAGCATGGCAAGCATGGAGCCTGCTCAGATCATCGTTGCAGTTATGACCAGTGTAAACACCACGCGCATTATCCTGCAGTATATGCAGAAGCAGAACCTGTAAAAGCAAAACCAGGTGAGGAGGCGATGGCAACACGGTGACGAGAGTGATGAGAACATGGACACAGACTTCTCTCAAAGCACAGGTTCCGGCAATATGTACAGCATGGTGTTAATGGGGCAGGTTCATACCATGGAACACCAATTCTGGGCCCCGTAAACAAGCACAGACTGGTGGAACTGCATAGTGCTGCTTGGTAACAAGCATCCCTCTTTTCCCAGTGAAGACAAGGCTAAGCCATACAGAGAAAAGGGCGCTCGCTCGCTCTCATCTCCTACTGTTACAAAGCCTCTCTGGGAGAGGAAAGCAGAGAGAAAAGAATGGGAACATCATCTAGAAAACAGCAGAGGGGAAGCTTCGTTTTGTCTGAACCACTTTGACACTTCAACAATTATGTCAGACAGGAACATTACAGCAACAGCAGCACCTGAGCAACACATTCTCCTCTCGCTGACCCCAGCACAAAGTCTCTCATTGTACTGTTGTAGCAAGATGTAAGCAAGGCCAGACTCCACTGACTACATCAGGGTTCTCTCAGTTCATTGCACTGCAAACCCCTTCTGACAACAAAAATTGCTACACAACCCCAGGATGGGGGAGTGAAGCCTGAGCCCACTCGAGCCCAGCTGCCCTGGGTCAAGTCAGGGACCTAAAACCTGAGCTCCACTGCTTTAGGCAGAAGGACCAAAGCCAAAGCCCAAGGGCTTCAGCCCCAAGCAGGGGGGCCTGTGGCCTGAGCCCCACAACTAAGGGATGAAGTCATCAGGCTTCGGACCCGGATAGTGGGACTTCACCTTCAGCTTTGGCCCCGTGCAATGAGGCTCAGTCTTTGGCCCTGGACGGTGGGGCTTGGTCTTCGGCCCCTGGCCCCAGCAAGTCTAACATCAGCCCTGGTAACTCCATTAAAATGGGGTCTAGACCCACTTTGGGGTCCCAACCCACATTTGAGAACTGCTGGACTACATAATAGGCCACACCAGCCCTTTATCAGGGAGGGCTGCATTGCCCACATATTATCAGGCCTGCCATGGAGCCTGAACCGTGGGTTTGAGGAGATGGGCTGTCCTCTCACTTCGAGCACAGAATAGTATCACAAGAGCTGTTGGACATCAAAGCATTGACAAATCCTTCTACCTGGGGGTTCCTGTGCAGGGCTAGTTCCAGAGCTGGTGGCAGCAGGCATGACTTCTGTGCACCTATTTACACCAGCTGAGGAGCTGGCCCCCAGCACCTAGAAAAAAAAATCAGTGATATCAGCAGCAACTCTGGGCTAGATCATTCCATTTGGGCACAGCCCAGAGTGAGAGGCAGACAGAGTACTGCGAGGAATGGCCCAAATTCGATGGCTTGCAGGGGAAGCCCACTTTGCCTTTCCTGGGCCCCAGCCTAGTCCCACTCCACAGGCTGGCCTGGAAGTAGCACAAGGCCATAACTCCAGCTCCTCCCCACTCTTTAGGGCCCCCTCCACCTCCAGTGAGGTGGGGAAGGAGCAGTCCCTGCCCTTCCCGAAGAAGAGAGGCTGTAATGCTGCTCGCCCTTCAGCAGGCTTTGCAAAGGGGTGATTGAAGACTCCTTTCTTTGCTACACACTCATGGAATGAGCACGCAGAATCTATCCCTATATATGTATGCTACCTTATGCCAGTTCCCTCTAAAGAAGCACATTGTTTAGCCTGCATAGCACTTATGGAAGGGTTTGCTGATTTCGGTCAGAAGATGGGGAATTTCTATTTGAAAAGCTCATCAGCACAAGACTTGGTCATTGGGAGATGAGAACTTGTCACCTGAGACACAAACTGACAAAAATCCAGTCACTGGCATAGTAATGAGTTATTTAATCCTCTCGGGTAGCATGTTTTCTTTGCATTATGCTTCCTGTACCTGCCACCACTCTTAAGTCAGATTCTAATTTTGTTCTAAAAAAACCCAGACAACTTACATCCGTGGAGGATCAGGGCCCATAAGCATCAGACGTCCTTAAATATTAGCTAAATTTTAACTCCTGCAACTCCCTGGCCTGCTGTCTTCTCTCTGAATGTATTTACCCTGATTCGCTCTCTACTGAAATCCTTCCTCACCCCTTGATCTTTTATAATCTTATTGAGCTGCAGATCTGCTCCAAAATGCTGCTCCTGGAATGGCTTCATATATCTCATCTCCAAGTAATTCCTGATTAAATGTGCCCTGTTCACAAAGGAAAAATAACACCATCTTTTTTAAACTACACTCCCTGCAAACTCAACCTGGGCTCTGAGAATCAACCACTCTTTCCTTCTCTTGCCTCATCATAAAGGTCAAAGTGTGCCCTTAGTGATGCCTGGGCAACTCCATTGCCTTCTATGGGGTTGCACAGGGGTAGTTGACTGGAACTTAGGAAACAACTCTGTTGATGAAGCACACAAGGAGGAACTGAATCCAGCCCCCTCTCCTGTGGCTGTGATTCCTCCGCAGGGCTAATAGGAGTTAAAAGCAGAACAAATTTAATGAGTCACTAGAGATGTGAGATCTGGCTCTGAACGTGCACAGAGAGCTGATCTGCTGAGAATGACGATGACATTTTCACAGGGTAGAATTGCACTTTAAATCTAAAGTGCATCTAAACTTTAGCCAGATGAGGCTCCCACTTCCAGAAGTAGAATCCCCCCATCTTCCATCCTCTTCACTGGCTTATTGCAGAGATCAAAACTGGTTTTCAAAGCTGGTTTTCAAACTAACTCTGTCCAGTCTGTGTATCCTCCTTGCCACATTGTCTTCCTCCTGCTCATTCCACTCCAACCTCAGTCTCTGCTTTGTCACCTTCCACCAGCGCAAGGTACTTTTACTTGTGCTGCTTCTCAGCCGCCCTCCAAGCCCCCGAGCAAAGCTGTGTAAGAGCAGAAAAAGTAAAGTGTGTGTGTGTGTGAACACTTTGTTCTTTTTTCCTCTGAGCAATGTTGTGACAGAAGGCGCTCGGGAGTCTGGGATCCATTCTGAACATCCCATGATCTGAGGGGATCCCAGGAGACACGAATCCTTTACATTTTCAAACTGATGACACAACATATCCCTGGCAAGTAGGCACTAACCCAGCTGGATACGATCAGGTATTGTGCAAGCCACCCTGAGCAGAGAGGCAGGTGGGCCAAGAGGTAAAGTTACAATGAGGTGGCTGTGATGAGTTCCCCCAGAATGGTAGCCCAGTTCCAGGTGGCACGGAGCCCCCCCAACCCAGGCTCCCAGGGGGAACTCATCCCAGTGGTCTCACTTGATTTAAGTGTGTTCAGTGCTAAGTGACTGTGTGGGCACTGTCTGTGCACAAAGAAAGGGCAATGTGGACACATCAAGAGATGTAAAGAGCAGCAAGGAGACATATGGCCACTAAACATCAGGCACTGGGAAACCTGGCAGGATTGAAGACTGAAGCTAGAGACTGCAACACATGAAACGAAAACACAAAGGGGGTGAATGAATAAAAGATAATGCAAGATGTTCAGACAAATAATAATAAAAGATTCAAGTCCAGAAGACCCAGGGGGTGCTGTAAGTGAAGCTGCCTGCCTGGCTTGGAGATACTGCACCAAACTAATTATTGACATAGCAAAATGACATTTTCTAAAACAAGCTCAATGAATTATTTGCCTCAGTGCTCCCACAGGGGGAAAGGAAACTGATAGATGATGACACAAGGTACATGTCCTAGTGCCCTAAAGAGAGACTAACACAGATGCTGGGTGTGGTCCCTTTAAATCCCTGCTGTGCTTACTTGGTTGTCTGGGGCAAACCCATAAATATCCATTAAAAATGCAGCAGAAGATGGACTGGGATAAGGAGAGTTTTGTCTGAAAGTTCAGATAAAGCCCAAGATGCTCTCTGGGCTTGATTCTGCATTGCCTTGCATCTTGGGTCACCATTCAGACCTGTGCAAAGTGAGCAGGAAACTCAACCAGATCAGAGACTTTTCCACTCACTCTTCCGGGTAGCAGTTAAACACTCCCTGTTCACAGGCATAAACATCTAGACAAGGTGCAAAAGGAATCCGGCCCAGCACTTCCTAGTTCTTTTTCTGATCTGGAGGAAGATCAGGAGGGCCGTGTTTTCAAAACTGATGTAAAATTAACTGGGATCGTTATGGCAGGAAAGCACAGACACTGGAACTTCTGCCCCTCTGCACAGCCTCCCCGCAAGGTGAGGAGATCAGCATTTCCTGACACCTACAAGGGGCTAACAGACCTAAGATTTCCTTACTAGTCCACTACAGAAGGCACGAAGAGTTGCTGCATGAGGCAGGACAACAGCACAGAAAGTTTTGCATAAAACAAAAATGAATGAATGAATGAAGGAGTCACTGATTTTTATCAACATGGATTCATCTGCCTTTTTGCAGTATTTTGCAGACAGCAGCTCCAGTTATTACTGATTGTTTCCCCCAACATGCATTGGCCCTGCCAACACATCATCATTATTAATTCTGGGTATAGGGTCAAATGCCTAGAGGCTTAGCATCAGTTTCTAGGAACTTCAGCCCCACCCAAGTCCATAGAAAGACTCTCGTCATGTTCACAGGAGCTGGATCAGTCTTGCCAAGCAGACACCAGGCGACCCAAAGAAAAGCTCTGTGTAGCTTGGAACCTTGTCTCTTTCACCAGCAGAAGCTGATCCAATAAAAGATATCACCTCGTGCGCCTCATCCTTTCGATAGCCTGGGACCAACATGGCCATAACAACACTGCCAACATAAAGCAGGCACAGAATGCACTGGGAGACCCAGAGGATTGCTCAGTCTTAGAGCATCTTTTTCTCCTTTAATGCCTACTCAGTCGGTGACAGCATTATGTATGGTAGCGTTAAATAATTTGTACATAGTTATAAATATTTATTTGCTTACAAATCACCATGAGTAAAGTACTTGAGTGCCAGGGAGAGAAGGAAAGGAAAGCCCTGCAGCATTGGCATGGTCTGTGTGCCTGCTGAAGCACCGTCCTTAATCTAGAGCTCACGTGCTGTAATCAGAGACAGGTGTGAGAGAGGTGTCATTAGTTAATAATAATAAAAAAAAAGGACATCGCCCTATTTTTATCAGTGGTATTACAGTAGCACCAAGAGTGCTAGGCACTGTAATAAGCATAGTAAAGGGACAGTTGCTGCCCTAAAGAGCTTGCAATTTAAACATACAAGACTTGGCAGGAAGGGGGTATTATTTTCTCCCAATTACAAAGAAGGGACTGTGGCACAGAGATTAAGTGACTTGCCCAAGGTCACATTGGACATTTGTGGCAGAGTCAGGAAATGAATTTAGATGTCTTGCGTTCTCGCTAATGTTTTAATGACAAAATCATCCTTTCTATGCCTACAGTTTCAAAGTCCTACACAGTGCTTTGGGTTCATGACCTCCATTAAAATCCTCTGGCTAAAACTCTGCCCATTAGACAAGGTCTGCATTAACACATACTCACTTGCAAACCCTAACAGCATCTTAAGAGTCATGGCAATGGAGAAAAACTTGTTAAAACTGCACTCTATTTGTGTAATCAAACACACACAAGTGCAAATTGGAAAAGCTTCCTACAATTCTGACTGCCAGTGGGGGACAGCCACCCCTGCCAGGCATGACAACAAGAGTGGGGCATGCAAAGCCTTCAGACATATTTCTTGGCTCCCTCTTTGAGTAGACTAGTACTGCACAGAAGCACAAGGTGCAAAGTGAAACTAAGACAGAGAGCTTGTCCACTTCACTTTCACTTGCCATAGAACCCTCAAGATTAGAAAATCTGTATACTACTGTATCAAAAGCTAATTGCTCTATAAGGCAGAATATTTTTGGAGTCACCGGATGGTGCAGTTACAGATTGTCTTACAAGCTCAATCTAACTGAATGACTAGGCAGCAAGCTCTTGGAGAAATGCTCTTTGTTACTTTCGGTGCAGTTCTTCTTGGAAGTTGTGATATTATACACGTAAAGACTGTTCTTTCTGCACAGGTCTGACTGGATCATTTTTAGGAGCACAGCTGCTGTCTACAGGACATACACATGCAAACAAATGCATGACAATGTCAGACGGTAAACAAGATAACTGGACGTTTAGGTTTAGTGAGTGAGGATCTTAAGTGGGTGAAATAATGAAAGACTTGAAATCTGAGGACACGTTTAAGTGGAAACAGTTTGGGATGGACTGAGGCTGCTTGAATTTTTCCGTTTAGATGTCAGTGACTTGGAAAAAAGATAATGAAAATTGCTCCTGATAGGAAATTTGGAGGATGCAATCAGTACAATAGGAGAGCAGTAATACAGTTCAATTTAATATAAATAGACTAGGAGTAGAATTCTATCTCTGAACTAAAAAGACTGGACTTTTCACCTCAAGTTCCATTATGAAGCTTTAAAACAGCATGTGAGAGTCACTGATATTCTTCATGGCTGCAATCCCTGAACCTAAGAATTTAGCCATGAACTACAAAGCTAAAATAAAAAAGAGATGCAAGCCTAGAATCAGATGATCAATGCCCTCAATAACCAGGCATGCAGTACGGATGAATTTTAACTCAATTTTTTTGTACATATTCTTTTTAGGCTTGTAGAAATAAAGGTGCACTTACAGGTTTATTAGACGCGATGCAGTAGTATCTATGCTTCCCCCCATAATACAGGATTCTGGGGCATTAGCAATATCAGACCTCTCATCTCAATCAACTATTGCCTCTTCTTGAATCTGAGACATCTTAGAAAGATGTATTCCAGGGCATCTCTAGAAAACTGAAAGAGAAACATACGTTGTTATATTCCAGTTGACCAGGGTCTTCTTAATTCAAAGCATTCCTACTTGGGTTATCCATCATTATGAACTTTGTCGAACATGTCTGCGCTTTTGGATTGATTAAAAAGCCATTGACTTCTATGGAAAGACTCCCATTGACTTGAATGGGCTTTGAATCTGGTCTCTTTGAGGATCCACACAGTTTCCAAATTCCTGTCGCAACATGTCAAACCTAGGCTGCATTTTCTGGGCATAGTCTCATCATTAATTATTCTAAAGTTCTGGACAGAAAAATAGAGGGGCCAAAGTGAAATGCAATGTGAAGTGCTTGGGATTTAAAAGCTATGGGGAATACAGTGTATCTTCACTAGCCACATGTTCCAATCCCCTGGACCAAAGTTAAAATATGCAAGTGTGCTAATACCAGTGAAATGCAAATACAATTTCAAAAGGCATGAAGAAGTTATCAAATATAACTAGGAAGATATTATTCTAGCATACTCTAAAGAACAAAATGAAGCCACACTTAGAACACCAGGCATAAATGGCAAATCTCAGCTACAAAAGGATAGTATTAGAGATGAAGAAAGCACAGCAGAGGGCAAGCAGCATAATACAGGGACTCTGAAATCTTAGTCATTCTAAAAAGGCTATGAAAACTAGGTCTGACATTTTTAGAAAATAGGAGATTCAGAGCCTAGTACTGGTAGGTGCTGAGCCATCTCAATTCCCCAGGTACCTTGCAGGATTGGGCCATAAAAGAGAAGATCCCAGAGTATACAAAATTAAAGGGAATATATTCAGCAGGAGGGTGCTGCCAAGGGCATGAGCTGGTCTCCAATCAAAGCAGACATTTATTCCAATAGAACATGCAGGCACATGAGTAAGCGAAGGCACAGAGTGTACCTCTGTGCATAGAGACACCTCTCTGTGTAGGACTCAATATTCACCCCAAGCTAATCAATAATTTCATGCAGGCAACATGCTCCACCCTACTGGAGTGGAAAATTGATCAATGCTTCATTACACTCTACCACTCTGTGGCTTGAGCAGCAGCAGGATGCTTTCTAGCAGCAGGCCTGTCGCTTTTTGCCTCAGCCAACTTAAGTTTTCCAAAAACACACAAAATTTGCTATAGCAAAGCCAAGCAAGGACATGGGCCCCATACAACACTGTCCCTGCACCTTTAGTTTCTTGTCCTGTCTATATTCCTCCTACACAACCAGCCTTTCAGCACCACTAACAATTGTGAGGGGAGTTCCTTCATTTGGAGCCTAACACCCTCAATCCACAGAGAGATTCATCCAAATTCTGACTGAGATGTTGTACTGGTTCTTATACCACACCTATCACTGTACTAGCCGATTTTCCTTTCTGATATCCTGGACATAAAGGATGAAAAGTTACTGAATCCCTGCCTGAAGGAGGGGGACTCACAGAGAAAGATAAGTGCCACCTTCCCCAGACCCTGTGGAAGTCCCTCCACTGAGATCCATGCATTGAAAGAAAGGGGCCAGGAGAGAAGAGGCCTTCTCCATACCTCATCCCCACACCAAACCCACCGGGATTCTCCATCTTCAAGGCCCAAAAGAGTCTAAAAAACTTGGTTTCCCTATGAGCTATGGTAGTCCCTCCCAATATTCTGTGAGAGGTTATAGGGTTCTTTGACAAGGACTAGAATGGAGAGATATGGCTCTCATGGATGGTCCTTGCTTCCAACAAGTCCCCTGAGTCTTGTATAGATCGCTGGATATGTGAGGAATCAGAGCATGAAGCTTTTGTTTTATTTCAAAGCAGAGGGAAACCCCAGCACCTGAGGGGATGATTCAGTCCATGTATTTCCCAGACCTCTCTATGGAGCATGACTTGGGCCTCCACTGCTGAATCTCTTCCTATTCCTTTTAGATAAATATCTGGTTCTGAGCTGAAAAGCAATCCTGCAGGAATGGCATTGAAGGGCTCCTTCTTCACTCAGTCTCAGTCAAATTTGACCAGCCTGCAAATAAACTGAAGGGTTTTTCAACTGCATCCCTGGGATCTGAAAGTCAAGCTGGGTTCCTGCTGGCTTATTCATCCTCATAAGCCACATGTAACAAAGATAATACAGTGAGGACTTAATTGACAATTCATGAGCTCTTTTCCCCCTTAGCTGTGTTAGTTCTGCCATGCATACTTATTCTAAAAAGTAAACTAATGAAATGGATCTAAATTCACTTGGGGACCTGTTCTAAAGTTCACTGAAAGCTAAAGAAGAGATTTCCACGCATCAGGCCCATGGGAAGCACATCCAGTGAATAAGCAGGTGCCTTTCTTACATAGTCATTGTTCTGACCATCACTGCACTTGGAGGAAATTTCTCTCATTCCCCTGAGACATTTTCATCAACAGAAGTCCAGTGGCAGACTCTCCTCATTCATGTCAGTATTAATCAGATTTTGACTAAACAATTTCCATGCTCCTGCTACCTAGCCCTCTCTGGTCCCCAGAGCTGTTACTGGGGAATTTCCATTAGTACATAAATGTCATCACTTTACCTAATGCATCCTCCCACACACATTTTGACTGCCTTGTCAGCGGCCCAGCTAAGAACAGTCTTCATTACATCTGGCACCATCATTTATCCCAGCTGACTGGCAGTTTCATGTGCATTCCAATCTATAGCACTGCTATCATTATTAGAGCTTTAATTCAACAGAATGAAGTTTAAAATGGCATAAAATTATCCAGAATGTGATTAAAATGGCATTTTCCAGCCAAAGGGAGAGCAAAATGATGTATGACTTTGTGACGGGGTGTTGTACCCACCACTGGATGGCACCACCTCCTGGCCATTCTGGGGATTAGCTCGGTCACACCCCTTCCAGCAGTTACACCACATCTGTTTCTTTTCTCACACTCCGAAACCGCAGCTGTCCTCTTCATGACTCAGCCCTTCAGCCAGGTCATTATGTGGGGCCCCATCCAGCAAGGTTCCTGCTCTCTAACAGTACCATTCAATCTTCTGCTTCAGTGCCTCATAATGCCACTCCCACAGTAGCTGGCTGGGGAACCCAGACCCACCCTCTACTCTGGGTTTCAGCTCAGGGACCCTCTACACCACAGTCAAGCTCTGTTCCCTGCCCCTCGCTACATTTCCCTGAGCCGCTTCCATACCTCTGGCCTTCCCCACTCCTCTGGGTTTGCCAGTCTCCTCACTCCATCCTCCTCCCAGGGAATAAACTTTAAGCAGCTTATCTCTGCAGCCCCTCAAACATCCCTCCCTTCTCTCAGGGAGTGACTGTAGCCTTCTCACTACCATCACTTCTGTTGCCAGTCTCCTAGCTTTTATAGAAGCCTCTCTCTGACGAAGTGGGTATTTACCCACAAAAGCTCATGCTCCAATACTTCTGTTGGTCTATAAGGTGCCACAGGACTCTGTTGCTTTTCTCTAATTAGCTGCCTCCATCCTAAAGCTCTCCCATTTGCAGTCTAAATTAGCTAATTGGGCCCACCTAGCCTAATTCAGCTCTTGCCAGGCAAGTGTGGGGAGCACACCCATCAGAGACTGCTGAGGTAATCCATGTTCCACCAAAGGAGCGAGGGACACAGATACCGCGTCATGGCATATAGTAGGTCACAGGAATAGCAAGACACTCAATGTGGAACCTGCACAGAGTAGAACCATGTTATTTCCTGCCACTCATACTCAGAACAACTTCCCCCTTAGTGTGGAAGGCCACCAAATTGGTACATTGTCACACACTGAAACAGCTGGATTTCAACCTACTTTGCTGTCTGCATTCTATGTGCATGTCTAAGGCCCTCCTCCCTGGCACATCTACTTCACTAGAAGAAAAGTCTCACTATTGCGACAGCATGGTCTGGACACAGACTGGTCAGCAGGAATTTCTGCCTTCTAATCCCAGAGACCAAGTCATTCTGTTGATCTCTCTGCCTCCACTTCCCCATCTGTCAAATGCGAGGTGGGGGTCATAATACTTTCCTACATCCTAGGGCAGCTGTGAGGATTGGTGTTTGCAGAGCACTGTGAAGATGAACAGCATTGCATAAGAGCTATGTATTATTATTAGCCACCTTTACTGTACTCATGGGCCACTGGATTGCGTTTCATAGCAGCCGGCCACAAAGCCAAACCATTGTTAGCTGCAGCTAGTTGGAAATCAGTGGAATTAAAATGGAGCAATGGCCATGGATTGCATCTTATTGCAGCAGCTAAGCCCTAGCAAAGGGATTGCCAAATATAGTTCCTTGGGCTAAAGCATCCATATTCCCGGTGACAGAGGAAAACCAACTCTGCAAACTGAAATGCAGGGCGATAGTTCTTATGCAGGGTCACACCGATCCCAGCGGACTGAGGTGTTCAGGAGAGAGGAGAAGGTTTGCTAATTCACATCAATTTAACATGGTCAGGAAAAATGGTGTTATCACCATCTAGTTCTCAACAAACACAGCTGGTCTCCCTGCACTAGTGGGAGAAAAATGGACCTTCTGTTATCAATTTATAGATAAGGCTTTTGTTCTACTCTCCTCACCATAGTATCTGAGTGCCTCCATGTGGGGCGTACCATCTTAGTAAAATAATCAGAGAATAAAATCGTATCTCACACTCTCTCACTAGTGCCTAGGGGTATGGCTATGCTGCAGTTACACCCACAGCTGGCCCATGCCAGCTGATTCAGGCTCACTGGGCTCTGGCCAACGGGCTGTTTAAGTGTCATGCAGATGTTTGGGCTGCAGCCCGAGACCCTCCTCGCAAAGTCCTAGAGCCCAGGCTGCAGCCCGGAGATCTAATGTCTACACAAGAACAGCCAAACTAGGTCAGACCAATGGTCCATTTAGCCCAATATCCTGTCTTCCAACAGTGGCCAATGCCAGGTGCTCCAGAGGGAATGAACAGAACAGGTAATCATCAAGTGCAATTAAACAGGCCCTTAGCCCAAGCCCTCTGAGTCCAAGTCAGCTGGTAGAGGCCAGCCATAGGTATTTAACTGCAGTGTCAACATATCCCTAGGAGACCCACTGTGAATTACCAAATGGTGTATTATTGTTTCCAGTGCTGCAAAATGTTCGAGGTGCTTTAGAAAAGAAACCAAAGGGAGAGATAGGGTAAAATGTTCAAAAACTATTTAATCCCATGTGCAAAATTGACTTAGGCATCCAGGTGCCTAAATCACATTGATTTTCAATGGGACTAAGGTGCCTAAAGTACCTGACTGCCATAGTTGGTGGAACTAGGGGTGAGGGGAATGCTGCAGCATCCCCTGGCTTGAAGTAGTTTCCATCATATCCAGTTTGGTTCAATGGCTCCCAGCACCCCCACTATACAAACTGTTGCAGCACCCCCTGCTGCTGGCTGGTCTACACTGCAATGCAATGAGGACTGGGGGGGGGATAAACTGTGAAGCACACCAAAATGTTGCACTGTAACCCGGTGTGGATGCTACTGGTGCCAACTAAAAGGTGCCTAACACAGGTTAATGTAGTCTGTCTGAAAGACTTAACGCCAACCGAGGTTCCTTTTAGTTAGCACCAGCAGCGTCCACATGAGGCAGTCGCAGGGCAACATTGTGGTGGGCTCTGCAGTTCACAGCCCTGCAGGCTGCACTACTATGCAATGGAGGCGCCACTTTAATGACTTTCAAAAATAGGCTCCTGAAAATTTTACCCAAGGCATGGCCCTGGAGAGTTTACAACTTAATTTAAATTAGTAGAGGGACCCAGTTCTTCAGTGAGTTCTTCCCTGGTCGAACCCTGCTGCCCCCAACCCTGGCACACAGCAAAAGCCATCAGTTTTCAAGGGGGTTTGGAGAAGGCAGCATGTACCCACCTCCCAATGACAAAGGGGTAGAAAGGACTTTCAGTAGGTGTCTGGCTGGCTGAGTTCCTGCTGAAGTATTTACTGCAATGCTGCATTATTAGCGATTGTCAGGGCACCTAGAGCCTTGGAGAGGCATCTTTTATTATTTTCAACCTAAATACATGAACAAACTGACTACTCTGGGGCTCTACATCGGCCTAGGGGCTCCCCACCTGGATCTAACCCAGGAGAAACAAAGAAAGCAGGGATAATGCATCATCACATGTGCTTTGTTCATGGGTGCTCTCAATGCTTACTAATTATTGGCTGTAACATTGTAAATGTACCATAGTGTCATTTGTAAACATCATGAAATATTAGTAAGAGGCACCCTGGCTCCATTTGCTGTCAAATCTTTTGTGAGTGAGAGAGAATCAGTTCCAAGTGGAGATCACAAGGTGTGTGGCCCAGCGCAGTGCAGATTAGAAAAGGTTTTAATGCGTATAATCATGTTCTTACTGCAAACATACAGCATAGGCACACAATTCTCATTGCTTAGACTCGGCTGCCCTGTGCAACCGAATGCATTTTGCACCATAATGCAACTGAAGATAATAGAGGAAGAAGCAACAAATACCTGCAGCAGAAACTGGGGTGGCACATCTATTCCCCTGAGTGATCTATGTTTTCCTAAGAGAATCTAGATATAGATTTGAAAACATTAGCTGCTGAAAAATCCTCGTGCACTATTGTGGTGATGTCTCATGTTTACACATTTCCTCCTGTAAATCTACCTCTCTTATGACAGCCTGCTAATCACATAGGCAACATATGCAATGCCTAGTATGGTTTTGTTGCAGACCTGTGCTTAAGTGTCTGTACTGCCACACAAAAATATATCTCTGTACAGCTAGCGACACCTTGTGGCAAACCACAGCATCATATCTGAGAATCTCGATTTATGCACCTGGTTTGCAGCAGGATACTTGTGGGACAGTTTAGTTGGTTTCATTGCTTAAGCACACACTCATTTTATAGGATTTCACTTCACCTTTCTCCCAACACCCCTTCAGCTGCTCCTGCCATACCCAGGTGCTCTCTGCTCTGGGTATAAACAGGGCAGCCCACAAAGCAGCCTTCATGAAAGGGGAATTTACTCTCTAACTTTCAACTTCCACCCTCAGCAGTGACACACAAATTTCACCAAGTGCAAAGCACTTCAGCAGCTTCTCTGGTAAACACTCCTTTCCACCTATTGGGAAGGGAGCAAAAGTACATTGGGGGATGAGAGAAAAACATATGCGTGCGCCTGTGTCTATGAGACTGCCCTCTGCGGGATTGAATTAGAACTGCTCAACCTGGTGTCCTAGCCCCCCCACTAACAAAGTATTCTGTTTAGTTCAAGAGGCAGGGGCTTGTGCTTTTGGAGCAGTTCTATTCTTGAAGGCTGGACTGGCCACGGTGGGTCCATTGTAAAATCCAAGTTGGCCAGAGGTTTATTATTGTCTACCATATCCCTGCATTTTAAGACGCCGGGGGGGAGGAAATCACCATTTGATAACATTGGTCTGCAGCTATAAAAGATGTTCTGAAATCTCCTTCCTCACCTCTAGCCCTGTCCTAGCCTCCAAACCCAACCCACTCCTTGCAGCTGTGATTCTTTTTCTTTTCACCTCAATCCTCCTCCTCTTTCCTTCACTCATTCTCCCAAGGTTTCCCAGATGCTACTTCAGGTTGTGGGAGGAAGTCACCCAAGACTAGCTCCAATACCAAAGTTAACAATTGCAAGTTCAATTTGAAGAGTCTGGTTTTAAAAAAACCACACACACATCTTTGATTTATTGTGCCGCTGATTCCCTGCCAGCCCCGCACATGACCCTATTCATCAAGGATACACTTATTGAATCTGACAGTATTCTGTCAGAGAATTTTTTTTTAAACCACATGGGAGAGAAGCCTCATGTCTGCCACTCAGCATGATACCAAGTTTCCCAGCAGTAAGTCAGTCTGATAACTACATGTAGGTGACCAATGGTTGTTGGCTCTGAGCAAGCTTAGCATTTCTAAAACTGACCCTTGCAAAGAAACATCTTGGTGTTGCTTATTTACTATGCACCACCTGAGGCCTTAATCCAAAGTCTTTGTAATTATGAACCCTCTGTTTATTACTAACACAAACATTCCTGGATCAGACTTGCATCAGTATTTAATCAACTACTGTAAGGGCCATCCATTCAGTGATCATGCACTGCTTCCATCAAATAGGCTTGCTGAGTAGGTTCTCATAGTGACAAAGCTACGAGTAGACAGTACTAGAGTATTAGTCTACAATAGCTGTGAGCCATAAGTATTCACAGTAAAACAGCCCTTGTGTTGAACTGTTTATACTTAAATACCAGTAAGATGGAAAGTTAAACACAAATTGTGGCTCAATATAAGTTTGATGGGCCTGATTACAGACTCCATTTGTGTTAGGGGAAGGCGCACAATGTAGGGGGAGGCACACAAAGGGAAGAGCAGCAACTCCATGGTATCCCGCACCCTGTCACCCAATCCTATCAAAGCCTCTTTACAGGTATGCAACCGGAGCGGAGCTCCAGGGGTAGCTTCTCTCCACTGGCTCACCCCTTTTAAAACTGCTGAAAATGTGCAAGACAAGATAGCACCAGAAGCATCCATAAAATTCTATGCTGCTTCCACTCCATAAACTGAAAGCACTACCCGCAGGGGAAGTTATTGGGGCAGAGTCTAGCAGGAAGCCCAAGGCATTATGGCTTCTAAAAGACATGCTGCCAGTCTCCACCCTACCTACCCCTCTCTGTCCCAGAGGACACAGACACGGGACAACCTGCAGGAAAAGTGATCTGGAAAGCCAAGCAATAACTCTGCTATGAGGAAGCATCTTTTCCTAGTGAATTTTGTACTGTTTCACAAGTGAGGAGTCCTGTTCCAACAAACCTGATCATGTTCATGACCACCTTTCTGGCAAACCTTAGCAGATCTAGGGACATCTGAGCAGGGACAGTGGAGGATGGGGAGTCAAGGCTGGCTGGAAGCTGTCCTGGCAGGCCAAACAGTTATAGAGTAGCTTAGTTGGGGAGGAAAAGGCAGTGGGGCTGGTGATCCAGAGGAGAAGACATGTTATGCTACCCACCCTGCTTCCATAGCCCTCCAAGGATAAGAGCTGACGGGGCATGGGGCGGGGGGGCACACTTTGTAAAGAGAAGGGCTGGGAATCCAGAATTGGAAACAGAACTGCATGTCAGATATTGTCACAACCTATGTCAAACGTGCCATGGTAATGGATCTGTCTAGGGGAAGCTTTGAGTCTGAAGCAATTGAGATTGTTTAGCCAGAGAAAGTGAGAATAATATTATTGCGATGAAGGTGTGCAATGGTAGCACTTACAGGCCCCAGTCAAAATGGGGCCTCATTGCAGAAGGTTCTGTACAAAGAAGAAGATAGAATTAAAATCAGTCATTTTTACATGTAGCTTTGATCGGTATCATCTCAAAATCAGTAACTATTTCATTCAAAAATGACATCAAAAATTCAGTTGTCCTCAGAAAAAGATAGTGGTAACTCAAGAGACTAAATTCAATTCCTGAACTCTGAAATGGAAGGATTTAAATCTTGTTTAAAGTGAAAAGTTCAAAGGAAACCTAACCAGGGTTTGCACCCACTGCCTCCATAATGCAACTAGTGGCTGAACTCCTCTCAGAGTGATGGATAACTTTGGCTTCTAATAGATCATTGTCTAGAGATCAACTGCCTCCAGGCCTTGTATTCACAGTAAATTAAATGCTTGACACTGCTTTTGAGCTTGAGCCTGAAAGAAGTTAGGGTAGTAAATCTCAGAGAATTTAAAGCCTGCTTCTATTTTTTAGAGAGGTTTGGCCAAAATTTCCTCACTGAGGTTTAGAATCAAAATCTGCATCATCCTGTTTAAGTGAAGAAGCAGACTGCCCCTCATAACCCAAGAAATGCAGATGTGCCCTTCCCTACAACATAGGTGGCAGACTCCTGGCAGTCATCTGAGGTTCGGTAGGTCTTGCTGAACCTTCAGTAGGTCCTGCACATGTGTGCTTGTTCTTTTGTGGAGCTTCCAAAGGAAGCATCAGGGGGCAAAGAAAAACTCACTGGGGAATGTCCATCATTCCAAGAGCTTTTTCTCTTCTTCAGTATGTATTATTGGAGGGGATTGTTTTGTTTCTTGCTTTGTCAGCCAAATGACTAAAGCCAGACATTGGATTGGATATCCAATGCCCAATGTTAGGTTGGACATCTAACATAGTGAATGTCAGAGAAAATGAGGTAGGATCAGAGGCTAAAATAGGAAAAGGACAAGTTAAGAATTACTTAGACAAGTTAGAGGTTTTCAAATCACCAGGGCCTGAAGAAATATTGAAGGAGCTGACTGAGGAGATATGAGACATAAGCAATTGTCTTCAAAGTGTCATGGAAGATGGGAGAGATTCCAGAGGACTGGAAAAGGGCAAATATAATGCCAATCTATGCAAAGAGGAATAAGGAAAACCAGAGAATAAGCTTAACTTCAACACCCAGAATGATAATAGAGCAAATTAAGCAATCAATTTGCAAACATCTAGAAGATAAGGTGATAAGAACAAATCATGTCAAACCAATCCAATAGCTTTCTTTGACAGGGTAACAAGCCTTGTGAATGGGGGAGGAGGGAGAAGCAGAAGATGTGGTATATCTTGACTTTCGTAAGGCTTTTGATACTGTCTCACATGATCTTCTCATAAACAAACTAGGGAAATACAACCTAGATGGTGCTACTACAAGGTGTGTATGTAACTGGTTGGAAAACCATTCCCAGAGAGTAGTTATCAGTGGTTCACAATCAAGCTGGATGGGCATATCAAGTGAGGTCCCACAGGGATCAGTTCTGTGTCCAGTTCTGTTCAGTATCATCATCAAGTATTTAGATAATGGCATAGAGCAGGGGTGGCCAACCTGTAGTGCTGGAGCCACATGCAGCTCTTCAGAAGTTAATGTGGCTCCTTGTATAGACACCAACTCTGGGGCTGGAGCTACAGGCGCCAACTTTCCAATGGGCCAGGGGGTGCTCACTGCTCAACCTCTAGCTCTGCCCCCACGCCAGTCCTTCCCACCCCTTCCCCTGAGCCTGCCTTGCCCTCACTTCTCCCGCCCCCCAATCCTCCTGCATGCCCCTAAACAGCAGATCAGGAGATGCAGAGGGGGAGGGGGAGGTGCTGATCAGTGGACAGGAGGTGCTGGGAGGCTGGTAATGTATTACTGTGGCTCTTTGGCCATGTACATTGGTACAAGAGAGTACTCTTATAAAGCATGTGGACGATACCAAGCTTGGAGGGGTTGCAAGTGCTTTAGAGGATAGGATTAAAATTCAGAATGATGTGAACAAACTGGAGAAGTGGCCTGAAGTAAACAGGATGAAATTCTATTAGGACAAATGTGAAGTACTCCACTTAAGTAGGACCAGTCAGTTACACACACTGAATGGGAAAGGACTGCCTAGGAAGGAGTACTGCAGAAAGGGGCTTGTGGGTCATAGTGGATCATAAGCTAAATGAGTCAGTGCAACACTTTTGTTTTATTTTGCAACACACGCAAGCATCATTCTGGAATGTATCAGCAGTATCATTCCCCGCAAATGCCCCCCAAAAAATTCCAGCAGAATAGCCCATAGAATGAGCCTCTAGATATTTATGCAATTCCTGCCAGCTTAATATCCTGGCACCATTGCAACCTCTTCTTTTGCATATCTTGGCTCTATGCCCTCTAGCCCCAACCTACCACTCCCTCAAGACAAGTAAAGGTGACATCTCTTTTAAATGTTACCAGTAGAACCATACAGGTGGAGGAGGCTCAGCTGACCACTTCCTGATCTCCTTGATCATCTCACGGCCGTTTGTTGGTGATCACTCACAGAACCGAGATCAGATTCTTGGCATTATTATTTGCCCACTTGTTTGCTCCCTTGCTAATGTCATTCCAATTCTGGGATCGGAGCACAATTCAAAGAGAGCAGCTTGGAAACTTCCCCTTAAAATGATGATCTGCTCATGAAGTCATCTCTCTTTGTCAGTCTTGCCTTTCACCAGCATTCACTTCTTGTGCCAATCTTGTAAAGAGCTTTAAAATAAATAAAAAAAAAAGCACCACTGAAAGGGCATACGCCTTGCTCAATGGACACCTAGAGTGGGGCGGCTGGCCCACTCCAAGGGTTAAAAGCAGCCCTGGAGAGGGCTGCAACTGAGATAGAGGAAGAAGCAGCAGAAGTAGGCTGGCTGGGGAAGCAGTCACAGCTGGGGCCAGGCCCCATCCAGCCCTATAAAAGGCCTGTGAGCCAGGAGCTGAGAGTCTCTCTTGCTTTGGAGAGGGAAGGACCTGGCTGCATGGGAGCCTATCGTACTGGGAGTAGAGCAGGGCTGGGGAGCTCCAGCCTGGCAAATCCCCAGGCTACAGGCCTTGCTAAAGGCCAAAGCTGGTACAGGGGTTGCAGAGGTGCAGCCCGGGGTTAGGCAGAGGCAGCTGGTCTGACTCCCTTGCCAATGAGGAGTGGCCTTTACAGACTGCCCCAGTGAGCTGAGGCTAGATGATGACTGGCAGCAGCCACTGAGGCAAGGGGGGGTTAGAGGATTGGGGTTCCCCTGGAAGGGGAGACCCAGAGTATAGGGGTACTGCTGGAGCAGAACCCCAAGGAAATAGGCACCAGGGTCTGGGAGGATGCAGGGCCTGAGGCAGGCAAGACATCAGCCAGCAGAGGGAGCTCTGGAGCTGGAAGAGAGCTAATTCCCAGGACAAGATGGTAGGCAGGAGGTGCTGCAACAGTGAGTCATCACTTTGCTACAAGACTCAAATGGCTTTTCAAGATAGGAAAAAAAAAAAAAGTATTATTTCGGCGGACAGGGCTGGCTTTAAGCCGATTCTCCCGATTCCCTTAGGTGCCTTTTTAATTTTTTTTTTTTTTTTAAACTCACCCAGCTCCTGTGGGTGGGGGTCTGGGCCTTCAGCGGCATTTCACCAGCAGGGGGTCCGCTCCAGGTCTTCGGCAGTGAGGGGTCCTTTCTGTGCTGCGGAAGAGCCGGACAGCTGCCAGGTATTCGAATCGGGCCCCGCAGTTCATAAAGCTGGCCCTGTCTGCTGAAAGTCATAAAGCAACTAAAGTGACACTATATCCTGATGGAGTGGATGCTGCCCTTCAGGCTTTTGAGGTCAAGGATTTATGGCTCTTAAAAGCCATTTGACTGAGAGAGCTGAACAGGACCTCCTCTGAAATAAACAGAAGCTCTCATGCATTTACAAACTGATACAGCAACTGCTTGATGTACCAGATGGACAATTGCTAGAGAATGTCAGCACCCCCTGCAAGAAGACCACCACCAAGTGGCAGAAGCACCTATGACAGCTGTGCTTGTTTAAGGCCCTATTCCAAAGCCCATTGAAGCCATGTAGAACATTTCCTATTAGCTTAAATAGATTTTTGGATCTAACTCTAATTCAGGAGAGGGAAACGGTGTAAAAAACGAGAGCTGAAATCAATGGGACTGCTCACATACATCAAGTCAAGCACATTACTGAGTGTTTGCAAGATTGGGGGCATCATTAATCATGCACCTTTAAAACAGGCATGAAGGTGCCTCAGATATTTCTCTTGGTGATGGTCTATTTGTGGCTACCAAGCACTCAAGTTTGAACACCATTCAGCATTCATCATCCATGCCAGCTAGGAATGCATAAGGAAGTCTGAACAAGTGCTTATCTGCTCAGCCACAAAACTAATACCATCAGTTAGGGCAAAGCTATTTCCCCGGACAAGTCAAGACAGCCTAATTGCCTAATCTGACAGGTTATGAATGGTTCAAGTCAACAAAAAGTATAATGGAAGTTGATACTGCTTGGACATTTGGCACATATTCTATTACTAAAAATTACTGCTGTGATGGGCTGAACCTGACTATCCGACTAAAATTGTCTAACCTCTGCAGGTTTCATTTAATAGGTCTAACAATGTGATAAACTGACAAACCAGCAAGTTAGTCCATTAGAGCAGTGGAAGAGGCTAACAAGATGGAAGATATTTACTGTATTTTATGTTGCGCTGGAATGTAAATATGTGCTTCACCAAATTGCTTTAAATGTCATCATCGTTACAGAGCTCTCCCTCACTTAAAGGCTGTTTTGGGAGAGCCAGCCATCTAATAGGCTGTAATAGCAAGGTGCATAGCGTACAGATGGAATTTATGATTAATTTACCAGTAGGAGTCAGTGTCCAGCAATTTTATATTTAAAATCCAGTGTTGCCAACCCTCTCATGGTTTATCTCAAGTTTTGCAAAGTTTGGTGTTTTATCTTAAAGCTCCAACTGCTGGACTCCTGCTATCACATTAAAAACTTGATTTTCATTTTAGAGAAAATGGGACATTTCCAGTCTCAATGCTTTCAGAAAGAAACTTGAAATATGAAAACTAAAAGTTCAAAAACCAGAAGGTAAAGAGAAGGAACCCAAAATGGAGTAGAATATATGGATATATACCTATCTCCTAGAACTGGAAGGGACCATGAAGGGTCATTGAGTCCAGCCCCTGCCTTCACTAGCAGGACCAAGTACTGATTTTGCCCCAGATGTCTAAGTGGCCTCCTCAAGGATTGAATTTATAACCCTGGGTTTAGCAGGCCAATGCTCAAGCCACCGAGCTATCCCTCCCCACAATTTTAAAATAAATGAATCCCTGATTTTCAAGCCAAGCTCATGATCTTTGGTGGGCCTTACTCATGAGGTTTCAGCGCCTGAAGTCAGCAATACTGAGGATCATCTAAGAATGAAGAAAAAGTTCTGCCTTCTTAGATGCTCTGACTTTGCATACATTGGGCCTGACTCTTGGCTATTCCATTCCTACTCTTAGGGAATGAACTGGGTTGTGTGGCCTTATCTATAACTGGTTGGCTTTTTTTTACTGAAAAATAATGGGACAAAAAGTTGGGACAAAAGTTTTGTAATTAATTGTTTTATTTTTAAAAAAAATTTGATTTTTGTATCAAAACCTAATCCATATTTTTAATTTTGAGGCTTTTCCTACTCGCCCTCTTTTCCAAAAGGGAGAGAAATGGGAGGAGGCAGAGAGAAATGACTGAAAACCCAAAAGAAAACAATTGAGTTTCAATATTTCATGTCAACAACAAAATTCCCTCCAAAAATTAACATTTTTCAATTTCGCCACAGATAATGCTTCCCATCTCCTGACCAGCCTCAATGCCTGCCCTGTATGCACGCCATAGGCTGTGACCATACAGAATCCTATCCAGCCCCTGTGGCAAGTTAGAGCAGCCTCAAGTCAACAGCAAATCTCTCTAGTACTGTGTTGCATGCTGTACTGCCACTGTACAACCTGAGAGAACAGGGATTCTGTCCTACTAGTGCCCCACCATGCATACCCCAGACCTTACCAGCATGGAGCCCATTTATTCATATTGCACAGTAAGTCCTGGATTTGGATCTAAAAGCTTATCATATATTACAGACCTATGTTTAACTGCAAGAATTGTGTCTTCTACAGATGTGCATAATTGCCCTGCTCAGGCATGCTGTACTCCGTATATAACTAACATACTGTGGTTTGCAACAGCATGTTG
This sequence comes from Chelonoidis abingdonii, assembly GCF_003597395.2. Taxonomy (NCBI): domain Eukaryota; kingdom Metazoa; phylum Chordata; order Testudines; family Testudinidae; genus Chelonoidis; species Chelonoidis abingdonii. Next base: position 93,279,461 of record NC_133776.1, on the reverse strand, counting down.
TATCATTAAGCAAAGCTTTGCATTGATGAAATATTCATTTCCCTGTCTCTCCAGACTGTCAGTTACATGACAGCACCTCCCTGAAATGGTACAGTACATCCAGCTGGATAGATGTCAGATGTTTTGGGTAACATTTGACTGACAGTTTACAGTAAAAGACTCAGACGTAGGATGCTCCATGTTAATGATAGCTTATGTTCTCAGTCATAAACAATGGTGGCCCACCAGACGTATGTCTTCTTTCTTGTGCTATGATTTAGCATTATGTCACTGAAAGCCCAATGCCATATTCTTTATTCTGGCCAAACCCCATTGATTTCAATGGGATTTTTTGCTGATGTCAGGACTGGAGCAGGTCATAAATGGAATCTTCATCCTTCAGGAAATTCAGTATTTTAAAATTTGGTTTGTGTCTCAAATCAGGATGAAGAGTCAAATCCGTACATTTTTAATGGAATGGAAGTGCCTACGTATTTCACTTTGGAAACGCTGAAAAGAACATATCCAAACAAAAAATGTCAAACGTCGTCAAAATCTGCCATGTCAATAGCATCAAAACATTATATTATAAGTCAAAATGAAATGAGACATTTGAAACCAAATATTTCAGTTCACTTTTGAATCATTTCAAGAACTTTTCTGTTAAATGTTTTTTGGGGGAAACTTGGCAAGTTCAACACAAAACAGCATTTTCCAATGGAAAACCATTCCATCGAAAATGATTCAACTAGCTCTAGTCAGCACTTGACAGGTAGCTGTCAAAGTAAACCTACATTTTCAAATCTTAGCGCTCCTGCTGAGCCATGTAAAATAGCCAATATAACACTAATGCAACTCAAAATTCTCTCCTTGTAAAGTACAGAATTACATCTTTTTAATTGGATGTAAAACATATGCAGAGATTTTATTAATTATTAGATATTACAATTGTGCAAACAGCCAACCAGGTCATGATCCTATTATGCTAGGTACTGTGCAAATACAGCCTCTGCCCTCAAAGTTATATCAAGTAATAAAACTTACAAAAGAGGCAAAAAAAATTAGTCAGCCACATTCAAAACAGCCTGAGATGCACATATATTGTACCATAGTTTAGCATAAAGACTATAATCTTTAAATCATGAAAATACTTCACACTTCTTTGTATCCCAGAACCTCAAAGTGACTTTAAAATATCAATTTAGGCTCATGAGATACATACAAGGTATGTATCATGCCATTTTACAGATAGGTAAATGGAGGCATGGAGCAAGTACTTATTTTGCAAAAGATCACACACAGTGAGTCAGTAATAAAGGCAGAAATAGAACCCTGAGTCTCCCTGCCCTAACAATTGGGCAACAGACTCCCTTGCAATAGAAGGAGGGGGGGAAACCAAGCAACAATATGCACTTAAGGAAGAACCAGGATATTGAGTGTTGCAGCTTTAATTTTAGTCTACATAATGTTAATGGGGAGTTACATAAGCACATTGCGCAAAACTCTGCTCTCAGATCACTGAGGGGGTCTTGACTTCAATATAATCTTGATTTTACTCTCACCCCAAGCATATAACTTATAAGAGGGCAACTGTTCACACATGATGTAGGTTTGGTTCAACCACATTATAAACTTTTACCCTAGAGGTGTGATCCTGCAAACACTCACACACAGGTAACATTGACTGCAGCATAACTACTCACATGGCTGGAGTTACTCACATCTCTGTGTGTATGCAGGATAAAGTACTATCTTAGTCCCTTATTGTCCCTGTAGCAAAGCAAGACTCACTGGCATGGCACCTCCTGCTGGTTATCCTGGGAATTAGCTCTTTTCCAGCCCAGAGTGCCCTCTGCAGGCTGGTGTCTCACCTGCCTTAAGGCCCCCATGTCCTCCCAGAACCTGGTGCCCCTTTTCCTCTGGGATCTGCCCCCAGCAGTAACCCACAGTCTGGGTCTCCCCTCCTAGGGGAACCCCCAACTCTCTCACCCTCCTTGCCACTGTAGCTACTGCCAGTCATGGCCACTCATCATTGGCAAGGACATTGGACCAGCTGCCACTGCTTATCTCTGGGCTGCTGCCTCTGCAACCCCAGTACTTGTTCTGGCCCTTTTAGCAAGGCCCACAGCCTGGGGATTTACAAGGCCAGAGCACTTCCTGCCTTTCCCCAGCCCTGCTCCCTTCCCTGAGCAAACAAGCAGCCAGATCCTTCTCAATCCAGAGCAAGAGAGAGACTAACTCAGCCCTTTTATAGGGCCAGCTGTGGCCTGACTGGGGCATGGCCACAGCTGTGGCTGCCTTCCCCAACCAGCCTAGCCTTTCTTCCAGAAGCAGAGGCAACTGCCCCCATACAGTCTCCATTACAGAAGACAAAGGAAGTGTATTGTCTTCTAGATGGACAAACCCCTACTTCTCCCCACTATAAGCTGTAAGAAAACTGACTTTCAAAATCTAAGCAATACCGCACCATTTACAAGATACATGGTGAACTGCCTGGCTCAGTTTGCTCTTTAATGCATCTCATACCCCAGCAGTGTGGGAATAGTTCAGGCTGCAATTTCTTTGGGCAGGGACCTTATCTTCATACTTGTCTCTAAATGCCTAGTGCACTGTGGGAGCAATAGAAATATTAATAATAAATAAAATGATTGTATTTTCCATCACTGGATCACAAATCCATGTAAGAGACACAGATGTCATACATAATCCACAAATCCATGTAAGCGACATAGAAGTAACATACAATCCACAAATCCATGTGAGAGCCAAATGACAAAGGAATAGTAAAACATTTTAGGTTGAACACCTCTGAGCATTATTGGCCACATTCTGTCAGGCCATTCTTTTCCCAGGAAAGACATAGCACAGTAAGTGAGTTATACACGTAGCCACATTTCATATGCTTGTGTTTGCTGGAAACCCAAAGGCTAGGACGTGGTGATGCATTTAGTGTAGATTTTAAAAAAATGTTGACTGAAGGGCTATGTTCTGATCTCATTACGGGTCTGGCCCTGCTACCATTTATGTCAAGGGCAAAACTGACACCGACTTCAGTGGCAGTAGGATCAGCATGAAAATGTACATGTGCAAATTCATTAGTTTTAATGGGAGAATAGATTAACTCTAAAGTTACTTTTCCTTTCCTTTTTTTAGAGAGAGAAGGTGGAAGAGGTAATATCTTTGATTGGACCAGCTTCTTAATTACTTCACCCACCTTGTCTTTCTAATGTCCTGGGGCCCACTGAGATACAACAACCCTGCAAACAACTTTTTGTTTTGTTTTGGTCATTCACCACAAGAGGGAGCACAGAATTCACCTTCCTTGTGCTTTCTGTTCTACAGAGGAGCTGTTATGAGGATGCTCACCTTCTGCAATTATTTACAATGAAATCCAAACCCAGTGCTGACAATGCCCTCATTTACACAGCAACCCACTAGTGGAGTGTGATAGGGTGCTCAGAGAGCCGGGTGGCCTAGCAGCTAGCACACCTGACTTCTGGCCTTGTGCTTCCCTGGCAGAGGGGCCTGGTTCCTGACCTTAGGCTGGGAATCTTCTCTGGCCTCCCCTTCCATCTGGACTTCAGCCCTTAAGGAGGGGGGCAGTGGCCCTCCATCTCCACAGGGCTCTGGCCTGGGATCTGGTGTAAAGCAACATCGGCAGGGTCCTCCCAGCAAAGAGTCCAAACCCACTGCCCTGGGCAACTTCCTACTGTCCCTTCAGTTTGGGGAGTGGCCCCGCTGGCACAAACAGGCTGTAGTGGTTTGATTCAAAAGGCACCTCCTTGTGGACCTTTGGCAGCATCCTGCAGTGGCTGCAGGTCCCTCTGGATGGGGCGAATGTAAAATTGGAAGGGCCTCGCCCAAAATGTCTTTATAGTCAATTACAGTAAAAGCTTTGTTATCCGGCACGTTGGGGGCTGGGGGTGCCAGTTAATCAAAAATTCTGGTTAACTAAGAGTTATACTTACCCATGAAACACCAATTTTCAAAGAATTAGAATACAATAAAATGAATAAAGTATAAAATAGTAGACAGGTACTTCAATATAGTAGCAGTACTGCACTGCAGAGGGGTTGGGTTAGGTGTAAACAGGTAAAGTTTTCTATACAGCAGGTTATCTGATGACACTACATATCACAATGGGAAGCACATGGCGTACACCCAGGTCACTAAAAGTACACTTAGCACTAAAACTATACCGAACAGAATTTAATCTTTCTTTGAGGATTCAAAAGGCACTTCAGGATCTTGCCAGTGCCTCAGGATCATCGTTATCAACATCTGTTATCATTGTAAAAGGTGTAGGAAATTGGACTAGGATGACCAGCCAGCAAGTCTGAAAAATCGGGATGGGAGTTGGAGGTAATAGGAACCTATCAAGAAAAAGACCCAAAAATCGAGACTGTCCCTATAAAATCAGGACGTCTGATCACCCTAGACTGGGCTGAATCTGTACTGACCCTATGACACACCCTGGAAGCTGCTTTTTTGAATAAATCCCTGATATCAGCTTGCTTACTTGTCTTCTGCCTCTTTTTCATAAAAGTAGAGTGCAGAATGTGCAATTTTGTAACCTCCCAGGCAGTGTACTTGTCCTGGTTACTAGATTGAAGATTTGTATTGGGAGATACCAGAAATGCCAGTTAATAGAGCTCTCTGGTTGATGAAGTGCCAGATAACACAGCTTTTACTGTAGTACAGTCCACTCGCTGCTGGGTGCTCCCCAGTCTCCTCAGCACTCTCTCTCAGTCAGGGATGCAGTGCTTCTCCCTCAGCATCTCTCTTGGCCTTCAGGCTCGTAAAGAGGTGGCGCTGCCTCTTCACTCGTCAGCCCTGAACTGAGCCAGGTTCTCTCCTTTTCTTCTCCCTCCAGGCCTTGCATTGGCTGCAGGTATAGTGGTTGGGGATCACCCACAGCTGGCCTGTGTCCTCTGACTCAGACTTGGGCTTTGGCTGCAGGGCTATAAAATTACAGCGCAGCCATCTGGGCTTGGACTGGAGCACACTGACTCCCAGAAGAGCTCTGTGCCTACAAGACTTAGGAAATTGTTCCTGAAAAGTGGTAGAGAAGCACACGTTGACAGTACATTGGTAATATGTAATTGTACTCATCTCTTTGGTCTCCATGGATTCCCTCCAGTTAAACACTTCAACTGGCCTTCATGGTACTCAAGAGAAACAATTGCTATATTTGATTTTTTTTAATCATTAGTTACTATTTTAATTGCAGTACTCTGGCCCACCCAGGATTGGGCTCCCTTTGCTCTGGGTGCTGCACAAGAAGACCCGGGCATGCACACTGCTTATGTGTCTACAGTAAAATAAACACCTACAAAGACTAGCTAACAGGTGAAGGCAGAGTCCATCAGGACAATTCAGTGCTGCCCAAAACCCGCCGACATTCATGTTAAGGAACTTTCAGATTCCTTGCAATAGTAAGACATGAGACGCACACAGGTGTAGATAACTAGTGTATGCGTGGGGTAGGTGGAAGGAGGAGAGATTCCTTTCAACCACCCTAAGCATGCAATGATCTTTTAGAAATATATTTCCCTATAAATAGTCCCCTAGAAGGATAGTTCCCTGAATATCCTGTTGTATAGTTATGTATGATTAAGCCCGCCATGTCTGGAACAATTCCATAGTATCATTTCTCATCTATACCCTTTTAAGGCTTTTCTTTTTAACAGCTACCATTAAATGAAAACGATAAAACATCTCCGTTCTAAACACTTACAGAGCGTTATTGACATGGCTTTGATGTCACTGATGCAGAATGATGACTAAGGTCCCAGTTCAGGAAAGCATTTAAGAAGATTGATTTCAATGGGAAAACATAGATTCTATTCTACTCGATTCTGATGCTTATACCACACTTATGCCCATAGTATCAAATGCTTAAAGTTAAGCACATGCTTAAGTGCCTTGTTGGATAGGGATGGATTTATTCACATGCTTAAAGTTAAGTGCTCTGCTTACTCGTGTACTCATTTTCTTTTGGATAATTTGGTCATAATTAAGGCTAAGATTGTCATGGTTATTTTTAGTAAAAGTCATAGAGAGGTCACAGGCAATAAACAAAAATTCATGGAAGCTGTGATCTGTCCGTGACTTTTGCTGCTGCAGGTCCATGGTTTCCCTCACCACCTTGGTGGCTGGAAGCTATGGGGTTCCCCTCTGCCCATGGCACCTGGAAGCTACGGGGGCCCCTCCGCTCACGTTGGCTGGGAGCTGCAGGGTGACCATAGTGCCCAAAGAGAAAACCGGACACCCCAGCTGCTCAACCAAGGCATCCCCCTGCCCCCACCCCGCCCTGCCCCCTCAGGAGTCTGTCACCTGTCGCTGGAACCGCCTGTCGCTGGAACCCTACCAGGGCCACACTGGCTGCCAGCTCCAGAGTCCCACAGCCCCTGGGGGAGATGCAGAGAATGTCACAGAGGTCTCTGTAAGTCACGGATTTTGTGAGTTCCATGACCTCTGTGACAAACATAGCCTTATTCATAATTGGTATATATATGAAAATGAACCTCAACATCTGATAAATGGCTATGTGCTTTAAAAAAAAACACACACACACTTACGAAACAAAACAAACTATAGACCAGTGAGAAATTCCATTCCTTTTGTAATTTTCCTGCTGAAATTTGAGATGCCATTCTGACTTTTAGACCTAATTTTGTTTGATATTAGATATTAAAACCAACCTTCATAAATACTTTAAGTAGAAGCCTCCAGTCACCTGCTTGTTTTAGATGGGGTTTTGTTACCCATCGGTATGAGTTTAAACTAAATCTGGATTTCAGTATATATCAGAAGTAAAGGCAAGGAAGTTATACAAGTGTAAAAGTGATGCCAGAGGAGGCTCGGACTCAATACCTTTATTTGCCCAGCAGAGGGAGCGTACAAATGCAACATGTATGGAAGTTTTGGGTGTGCTTCAGTTTCATTTAATTAAAGATGCATAAAGGCATAGTAATCACTCCGAAGTGCAACACGCATAATGGCACAAGAATCCAATTAAATGCTACAAATCAATCCTCTTTGCAATAGCCTTTCCAACTTGTAATAAGTGTTGTAAGGTTAATTGTAATCATCTGAATATTTATTGATTATGAAAGAAATTCAGTTAGATGCTTGTAGATGTTCAAAATACTGTTTTATATTTAACTTTATCAGGTTCATATAGCAAAAAAACGGCCTATGTTTACGAACTATCAGTGGGTAGTCGTGTTAGTCTGTAGCCACAAAAACAATGAGACATCTGGTGGCACCTTAAAGACTAACAGATTTATTTGGGCATAAGCTTTTGTGGGTAAAAAACCCACTTCTTCAGATGCATCAGATGGGTTTTTTACCCACGAAAGCTTATGCCCAAATAAATCTGTTAGCCTTTAAGGTGCCACCAGACTCCTTGTTGTTTCTCTGTTTATCATTATTGTAACAATATTTAAAAGTTAATTGATATTAATATTTATAAAGCAGCCCTTAAAAGGAGAGGAAGGCTTGTCTGGTGGTTAAGGCGCTAACCTGGGAATTGACAGAGCTCAGTTCAGTTTTCTCCTGGCCCCTGACTTTTTGGGTGAGTCACAGTCACTTTGTGGCTCAGTCCCTCATCTGTAAAATGGGGCTAATCGCATATAGTGCGGTGAAGATGAAGACTTTAAAAAAATTGTGAGGTACTCAGATACTACAGTAATGCGGGTCAGATGGTCGACACTGTAAAAAAAAAACACCTGTGACACCGAGTCTCAGAACCTGCATCAATTGACTCACTCTACGGGGGTAAAAACAACAGTGTAGACATTCCTTGGGTTGGAGCCCAGACGCTGAAAACCAGGCAGGGGGATGGGTCTCTGAGCCTAGGCTCCAGCCTGAGAACATCTGCACTGTTATTTCTAACCCTGTAGCATGAGCCCCATGAGCCTGAATCAAGTGACCAAGGGCTCTGAGACTTGCTGCCGCGGGTTTTTTTGGTGCTGTGTAGCAATACCTTAGCAGAATAAAAGCCAGTGTGTTTACCAAGCCTTATCATTTGTGCTGTGGCCCCTATGAGGGATCAGGCCCCATTGAGCTAGGCATGTCACATCTATATTACAAAGTAACAGTCCCTTTCCCAAAAGAGTTTACAGTCTTTGGCCTCTGTCTACAATGGAACTACTCGAGGTAGTAAAGTTAAGCATGTGCATAAGTGTTTGCAGGATCAGGGCCTAAGGATATAACTACCATAGAGTAGTATATGAGATGGCCTGGTTATTTCCTGTTCTACTTATACAGAGAAATGTTGGGGAGCCTCAACACTGCTGTATGGCAACTGCTGATAAATGCTGGATTTTTTTAAACACGGCCACTATGACTAGAAAATTCATTCCTAGAACAAAAAGGGTCACCTAAAAGAGAATCATATTTTCAGGGTTTATTCTGAAACAAAACAAGGCTCACCTTTAAGAGTTAAAAAAATTATTTAGGAAATAAGTAATCTTACAAATTATTGTGCATGCATCAGAAGAGCAATATTATAATAGTAATAAAACCCAGCTCTTGTATAATGCTTTTCACCAGTAAAACTCGAAGCACTTTTCAAATGAAGTGCCATTAGCCCCATTTTACAGATGGGTAAACTGAGGCAAAGAGCAGTAATGTGATTTGCCCAAGGTCACCTAGCAGGCCAATAGCAGAACCAGGAGCAGAACCCAGATCTCTTAAGTCCCAGATCTGTGTTCAACCCACTAAGCTATTATTAAAAAGACCTTAGAACAAATTGGTGATTATATCATTGCATTAAGTTTCTTTATTTGGGAGGGCATAAGCACATTAGAAGAAGAGCATCTTGACAGCACCCTGTACATGATGCTTTCCAGGGTTTTTCTTATACTGAAAGATTATTCTGTTTTTACGCATTAACACAGTGAAGCCAGTCTATTAAACTTATTAATATCCCAGAATAATTTCAAATGTGATAGGTTTTGTGCAGGCAAGAGTATTGAATAAACAGTAACAAATATGATCTAACTGTCCAATTCTCCCCTTTCTATGTTACTGTATACATTTAAAAACTGATGAATTAATCACTTTCAGTAGCTACTAGACTATTGATAACTTCTCACTGGACAAGAAAACATTGCCCGAAATAAGAGTATCTACTTTGCACTGGAGGAAATGATTACACGCAGTGCAGGGCAAGAGAGTCATGCCCATACGCTCACCTTGATGTGTCCATGTAACTCCCACTAATATTAATAGGAATTGCATGCATCGATCTGTCTTTATATTTCATGGTCTGTATCTCAAACACCCTTATTGCAAGAGGTTAGATGGAGAAATGAATTAAACAATCCTTTTCCCTTCTTGAACCAGATTCACAAGTTGGAAGGAATTTGAAAGGCTCATTCTTTCTTGCACACATCACAAGAATCATCATACAGTTACTCATCCCATTCTTTTGGAATATTAATAAGTTTAATAGAATTACTTGGCTGTGTTAATAAGTAAAGACAAAATTATCTCAGTTTAAGAAAACCCCTGAAAACCATTCTCCAGAGTGGCCCATACTGCAGCTGGCATGTTTAGCAGAGCTTCAACTAAATCTTTATCCTCTGAAGAATTATTTTGTCATTGGCCAGAAGGAGTTAGAGAAAGCCACAAAAATTAAACATGTTCAGAATATAAAAATGCATGGGAAAAGTAATAGTTTGTATATACCTCAAAGCAGCAAAATAAAGATTATAACGAGTAATACTAGTTGGCACTGTATTTGCTTTCTGCTTGGAGAAGACTATCTATAAAAATGTTTGCCATTCCCATGTATGTATGTCTCTCCCCCTTATATATTTGTTTTTCATTGTCATTTACAACATCATGAAAAACTCACATCCAGGAAGAGATGCTATGTTGTAAAAACATGCAAGTGCCCTTGAGTTGAGAATCAGGAGGAAGTGACTTTGGAGTATGCAGTATTAATCACACATAGGCTTTTTACATTCCTATGAGTGGGATAGAATCCTATTTAATAATATATACATTATTAAATATGTTTAATCTGTATTTAAGTGCACAAACCATGGCTCTTTGGTACAAACAAGGGATGAAGAGAGAGCTTCTAATACTGAAAGGTGTGAAAAATGAGACACAGCAGAGAATTCATTAGCCTACAGGAATTAAATGGTAAATATCTCTCCACAGACTGCTGCCACGATATTCATGTATGGTGACTTAAATAGAAATTACAATTAGTGAGGAAAGAGGTGATTAACTAATGCACAAGTTAACGGTAGTAAAACCAAAAGTTAAGCAAGAATGAGAAATAATTGCAAAAGCTGACGTTACAGGCCGAGTTAAAGACATCCTTTTCTGACATGCAAGCCGAGAAGACAAGAGAAGGATCTTCTTTTAGCTTCCAGAAGTAGCTCCGTTAGGTAGCAGCAGAAATAAGCTGTTACCCTCTAGGTAGATTAGCCAGTGGGCAGGGACATAATCCCCACTTCACAAATGCATTACACATCCAGAGTGAAAGGCCAGTTTTTGGAGAGGAGCTTTTAAGATAGGCTGACCAGACAGCAAGTGTTAAAAATTGAGACAGGAGGTGGGGGATAATAGGTGCCTATGTGATAAAAAGACTCAAAAATCAGGAGTGTCCCTATAAAATCAGGACATCTAGTCCCCTATTTTAAGACTTTCCGTGCCACAAACTGCAGACAGCAGAGCAGATCACCTGAATTTCCATGAGTCTCAAAGCATCCTAACGAAATGATGGTTTGCACACAAAGTATCCTTGGACAAATTCTGCAAGGAACTAGGCATAATGATTTTTTTTCAGCATCATGCAAACATTTTGCTGACTGTTCCAAAACCATGTGTAAGGCGCACATACACACACCCCCAAAAATTAAGAGACTGGCTTTAAAATCATGACATTTCTCTGCAATAATAAATGCAGGGTTATTTTTATTTGCCTTTTGGTTTTTTAAGCCCTAGGGTTACACTCAGATCACATTTTCAAGCTTTTCTCAAAAACGATCAGAGCTAGAAAAAAAATTTTTATGAAGGCGTCTCACCTCATGACTTGAATCCAGGCAATGGAGCTTTAAAACACCAAAAATTGTGAGATTTGTGATAAAATTGCAGGAGTTGTCAATACTACAAACAGCTATTCACATTTTACCTTGGTCACATCTACGCTACAAAGTATGGTCAATGCAAGTTAAGTTGGCATAATGCCACAGTTAGTATATCACTGTAGTGGGGTGGCACCCACCTCTCATAAGCACCCCTGGCCAGGGGAGTGTCTGCACTCTCTTAACCAGTGGTGACCTCTGTCAGGTGGTTTCTCAGGCGGGTTTTCAGTGACTCAGCCCTCCGGCTGAGTTACACACACAGTCTATACTTGAAACAAAACAGACCCCTTTGAAGGTATGCAGTCCAATGTTGGGGGCTGGATGGGTAGGGAGGTGCTCAAATGAAGTTCTCCAATGACTGCAAAGGGAGGTAGGCCCATGATTGTTGGGCCTGTAGGTCATCAAGACTCTGCAGCATTTGTGTTTGCTGCTGGAGAAGCCCCATTATATCCTGGTGCATCTCCCTCTGTGACTCCTGGGCCTTTCTCCTGTCCACTCTTTCCCTGTCCATACTGTCTGCAATATTCACCCTCCAGGCCCTCTGCTCACAGTCTGATGCAGCACTGGCTTGCAGGATCTCACCGAACATATCCTCACATGTCCTGTTCTTTCTCCTCCTTATCATAGTCAAGAAGCATGGAGGGGGAACCCCTCAAGGCCGCAGTGGCGACAGCTACAGATAAAACACTCAGAGGTATCATTGTCTTCAGTCACAATGGGAAGCAAAAGTTAAGTTTCAGAATTCCCTTCCCTTGGTTCCCTAAAGTTTTAAACAACACGTGCTGATTGACCATTCAGCCTTGGAGCACGTGGACACAGCACCATTCTCCAGCCCCAACCATGGTGAGCACAGTCCAGCAGAAGGTGGGAGAATGAGGAAGGAGTTATTGAGCTGCATGGAACAATACAGTTTTGGCCCCTGTTTCTGTGGGTACAGGTGCAGGGCAATGGCATGCAGCACTGGCAGTATTTTCCACAGGCAGTGGTGGTTGGAGGATTGGGCTAAAAGAAATCTGATGAGGTTCAACAAGGACAAGTGCAGAATCCTGCACTTAGGACAGAAGAATCCCATGCACTGCTACCGGCTGGGAACTGACTAGCTAAGCAGCAGTTCTGCAGAAAAGGACCTGGGAATTACAGTGGACAAGAAGCTGGATATGAGCCAACAGTGTGGCCTTATTTCCAAGAAGGCTAACAGCATATTGGGCTGCATTAGTAGGAGCACTGCCAGCAGATCAAGGGAAGTGATTATTCCCCTCTATTCGACACTGGTGAGGCCACACATGGAGTATTGCATCCAGTTTTGGTCCCTCCTCTACAGAAGGGAAATGGAAAAATTGGAGAGAGTCCAGCAGAGGGCAACAAAAATTATTAGGGGGCTGAGGCACATGATTTATAAGGAGAGGCTGTGAGAACTGGGCTTATTTAGTGTGCAGAAGAGAAGAATGGGGGGGATTTGACAGCAGCCTTCAACTACCTGAAGGGCAGTTCCAAAAAGGATGGAGCTCAGCTGTTCTCAATGGCGGCAAATGACAGAACAAGGAGCAGTGGTCTCAAGTTACAGTACGGGAGGTCTTGGTTGGATACTAGGAAAACATTATTTCACTAGGAGGGTGATGAAGCACTGGAATGGGCTACCTAGTGATGTGGTGGAATCTTCTTCCTTAGAGGTTTTTAAGGCCCGGCTTGACAAAACCCTGGCTGGGATGATTTAGTTGGGGTTGGTCCTGCTTTGAGCAGGGGTTGGACTAGATGACCTCCTGAGATCTCTTCCAACCCTAATCTTCTATGATTCTATTATTTTAGCTGCCATCTTGCTCCTCAGGGTAACAAAGGCACAGAGAGCACAGCTGCTGCTGGTGTCCCGAAACCACTTGAGCCCATGTGCCACTAACCTGTTTACTGCATCACAAACTGGCATAGGAAAGTACAGGGCTGGCTCCAGGCACCAGCAAAGGAAGCAGGTGCCTGGGGCGGCCAATGAAAAAGGGCAGCACGTCCGAGTCTTTGGCAGCAATTCAGCGGCGGGTCCCTTAGTCCCTCTCGAAGGACCCGCTGCCAAATTGCAGCCGAAGAATGAAGCAGCGCGGTAGAGCTGCCACCGAAGTGCTGCCAATAGTGGGGGGGTTTTCCACTTCGCCACTTGGGGGGGCAAAAAAGCTGGAGCCGGCCCTGGGAAAGTGTCCTATCACAAAGGAAGAAATAAGACTGCCATTTCTAGAAACCATCAGGATTGGATTTCATAATACCTCTGTGAAAGTTGCATTAAGATCTCTCAGAAGGATTCAAGGGACAGCCGTGGGTACGTAAACAAACTGCTCCACATGCCCCCTCTCCTGCTAACTCTGCAGGGGAATGAAAAGCTGGTAACGACTCTACCCCCTCTAGTACAAGTAAAATAATGAAAAGTCAATACCTGTGTCAGGCTACGATGGGGTCAGGCATCATTTGTACATTTAAACATTGTAATGGGAAATGCATTCACACACTTACCAAGGGTCTGTGTCTCGGGCTCCTAGGAGGTGTCCACCATCTTCTGCAGGTCTCTGCCAAGTGTGGCATGCAGCTTGTTGTAAAAGCAGCAGGTCTGTGGCTCAAGCACCGATCAACAATTGGCCTCCCTGACCTTCTGGTACGCCTGCTGGAATCCCTTTGTTTTCACGTGGCACTGCTGCTGATCTTTGTCACACCCCTTTGCCTGCAAAACCTGTGTAATCTGCTCATAGCTGTCCAGCTGTTCCCCAGCTTTTTCTCCCCACAGGCCCAAGAGATCCAATACCTCCTGTCTAGTCCAGGCAGGAGCATGTCTAGAGCATGGAGCCTGAATGATCGGTTGTGTATTTGCACACAACAAGGGAGAGCTGCTTAGGTGTGGTTGCCAAGCTAGGCAATTAAGAAAAGCCATTTCAAATATTTTGTGGGGCTGGCTTTGCGTCTCCGTGACCCCTGGGCAGTGGAGTTCACAATTGTGACCAGAGCTGTCAGTGTCAGGCATTGTGGGACAGCTGCTGGAGGACTGTTAGAGTCAACATAGGTCAGACGATATCTACACTTGCACTTCGTAGAGCACAGTATACTGCCCATGGCTCATTCAGGGCAGTGGCATTAGTGTGTCACCATCATTGGGTGCTGACATTGGCAGCAGAGAAATTTTAATGCAGACACAGGCACAACTAGGTCAACACCAAGCGACTTACATCAGCCTAGCTTTGTAGTGTAGACCAGGCCTTAGAGTGTCGGGAAAAAACATCCAGTTACCAACGCTGATACAAAGAACATTCAGTGCTGCATGATTAGGTTCTTCTGGGCCCCTCTTTCTCTGTTTCCCTTTGTAATTCTACACAGAATCTTCCTCCATTTGGCTGCCTTCTGTGAGCAATCCCCTTTAAGAACCATGTGCACAAAGACTAACAGGGTATATGAGGAGCACCACTTTATCTGTGTGTCTCAAGTGAGGCAGCATGAGACCTGCAAAGGGCAGCTGAACAGTTCTGGAACCCAGCGTGCAAACAGAACAGGATCACAGTCCAGTGCCACGAGAGGAACTCGGCTGCACTCCTTTCCCCCGGAAGGCATACAATGACTGTATTGCATGTTATTTCCATTTGTGCCCTGATCAGTGCACTGATTTTTATCTCCGATGTTTGGTAATTAATACTTCATTGCACTCTTCAGTATCCAACATGTTCAGCATGAGAGAGGGAAATTAGCTATATGCTATGCCGTTTTTTTCTCTGCCCTGCCAGGACCACAGCCTTCCTTGCACCTTGCACCTGCAGAGATCAGGTGTCACCGGCCCTGCAGCAGCATAGGGAGCCCTCTGCAGCCACAGTGTCCTGGCCCTGGTCGCTCACACGAGGCTGCAGAGGGCTCCCTGCATTGCCACAGGAGCCACTCAGTGCCCGTAGGGTGGGCTCCACGCTGCCAGCTCATCCTCCTCCTTCTCTTTGCAGTCCTGTCTGGGGCTCTCTGCTCTATTATCAGCATTGCTTCCCTGTCCCCAAGCAGGAGCTACATGGGGGAGAAGGAAGGGGTTCAGATAATGCAGAGGTTTGGATAAATGGGAGTTTACTGTATTATGATTTTATTACAAAAGAATTACAGGCCCAGAGCGTCATCCAGTGGAAATCAGCCAAGCTATATTGATTGTCCCAAAGTATCCAGTGCTGCAGTCGTTGCACACCAAAAATCCCTCTGACCTCTATAGGAGCTCTGGCTGCAGGGGAGCCAGGAGCTTTTGAAAAGCCCAGGACATTTATATGGGGGCAGGGCACATAACAACCAATCAGCCAATACGATCCTCCAGCCAAGGGGAAGGCAGTGGACATAGGAGAAGGGTAGCCGCCATCTTGCCATGCATGCACTCTCCCAACTCTTCCAGACACCATGTTACTTTCCCTGCAGTCCATCCAAACCCCCCCCATCCCATTGACTGTGGAGGAAGAAGGAACATTGCATGCACATTTGTAATAAAATATTTGATAAGTCATTAGCTCTTTCCTTAAAATCATAATGATCACTTTTTAATTAAAGTTATTTCTACCTCACAGATAATCTCCTAGGATTTGCTTCATTAAATTTCCTTATTAAGTCCCAGCTTTCTTGCAAGAATTCTTACATTTGCTTTGTGTGATGTTATATATTCGATCTGCTGATTATTTGGTATCTTTCCCAGCCCCATGACTATAGATGGCCTTTCTTTTGTGAGCCTTAATACTAGGTACATTGCAAGTATATGTATTTATTATAGATTTATAACAATGCTAAGAAGAGGACCAATATATCTGCTCTACAGTGCCCGTGACATAGCTTAAGAAAACATCCAAAGTGCAGCAATGTAAGATAAACACAAATTCCCCTCACACAATGATACGTCTGTCCACCCTCACACATTTTGCCACATTTTTCAAACACCTGGGGGAAAAGATGGACCTTGCAACTCATCTGTTCTATTATATATTATTTGGGAATCATAAAGAGAAACCATGTAAGCAAACAAAAAGGTTGGTAATCGAAGATGAAATTTCTTAGATTGTAAGCTCGTTGGGGCAGGGACTGTCTTTTTGTTCTGTTTGTACAGCACTAGCACAGTGGGGTTCTAGTGGGGCTCCTTCGTTTTACCATAATAAATAAATTATCAAAATAGATCAGATATCCAGGTCCATCCAACAACATAAATGTTATTCACATGATAACTGCTAATAGGGTACAAATGGCAACAGAAAAGGGTAAACTGTACTTTATTTATTTCAATACATTTCAGTGATGGGGACTATATTGCCAAGTAATTTACATTATCGATTTCAGGCCAGTAAAGTTTTCCATAATGAGGATGTCCTCGTTTGTTCAATCACAATCTGACAGAAGGCATGCTAGGCACCCGCCATTAGTGGAATGAAGTGCCTGACTGTTTTCAACAAAAACTCTAAATAGGATTGACCTTTTCATCCAGGTGTTCAAAACTAGCTCTTATTTTTAGCTGTGTTGCAAAATAGAAACATCAATGCTACTGTGGAACACACCTTCAGATTGAAAACCAGCTTCCTCATAAACACTTGGGAATCATCCGGCCCCTGAGAGTTGTGTGGAACAATACACGTGGCAAAATCGATGTGCATCAGATGGCAGATGCTGAATGTCTAGTGAGATGATAATGAGTCTTCAACTGTAGTTCAGGGCTCGGGGGGTGAGGGGTTTGGGGGCTTTAGGGTTTTTTGTTTGTTTTTTTGAAAGGAAGAAATAAATTAACCTGGCCTCATTTTAGCACATAGACTCATCAGTTCACATGAAGATCTTGTGTGTGCACCTGACACTATTTTCTCAGAAATTCAGGAGCTTCTGCATAGAGCGTGTAGGATGGTATGGTGCTCACCTAGTGGAAGAGGAAATGAGGCAGACCCAATGGGTTCAAAGAGCTGCAAATTCTCCCACTGGAGCACAGACATGCTAGGGAAGGGGCAGCTCACTCCCAGGAGCAATAACCCACCCAGAAGGCTCCCCGACATGCACATGCAAAGACCAAAAAATTGTCCTGTGACCCATCAGCCTTTGTTGGCATATCTCACAGGCCTTTGGGATGTGGGATATGGTGGGTCACAGGAAGATTTTTCAGCCATTTTGTGGGTTGTGGAGCCAAGGAATGGAGAGCCAGCCTGGGGTAGACTATATAACTGTAGTAGTTGGACCACCCATTTCACATGCATCCTGGCTACCTCTGCATGGCCCACAACCATAAAACCGTACACGGTTCAATAGGCCTCACAGAATTCTCTTATACAGTCAGCTAAATAGCATCCTACCCCCTTATTAGGTAGCCAATATTCAAGCCTGTGTGAGAGTGAACTCAGAGAAAATGGAGGTTGCAGTAATATTTTTTTCAATTTATACAGAAAGAACAAAGGCTGTAGTAGACCTCTACCCTGACCCTCCTAAACCGAAGACCCAACTACACTGGTAAATATATTTATGAGGAAATTTATGGTTATAAAACAAAAACGCTCCAATCCTGGTCTGCCAGGTAACCTCAATACAAAGCCTGTGGGATGGGGCTGCAGAGTGGAACTCAGGGCAGGTCTACACTAGAAGCACAACATCGGCACAGCTGGTGAAGACGCTCTGTGCCAATGGGAGAGAGCTCTTCCACCAGCATAATTACGCCACCTCTGCGAGAGGCAGAGGCTATGTCAGCTTCCCGCCTACAGCTCCAGTGTGGACAGCGCTTCGGTCGCTGTAATCTGTGTCGCTTGTGGGGAGGGTGTCTTTTTCACACCTCTGGACAATGTCTGTTAGCTCGACTCAAGCGGTCGTGTAGACCTCCCCTAAGTAAATAATAATGGGGCCAAACTGAAATATAAAAAAAAAAAGTGGCTCAGTTTGAACCAAAACTGATTTTTTTTTCTTGTTTTTCTCACCAAAACATTTTATTCAACCCAAAATAAAAAAAATTTTGGTTGTGTTTCAAGTCATTTTCAGGCATTTTTCTCCTCCTTTTTTAAAAAAAATAGCTAGATTTCTAAATAAATTGCAATTGGGGGGGGAGAGGAAAAAAGCCAAAATGTTTCATTTTGAAATGGTCAAAACTAAACGCTGACTTTAAAAAAAATCCTTTTTTCTTTTGGCTGAAAAGATTCACCTAAGTCAACCCAAGCTCATGAACAGTTTTGATGCCCACTCCCCCACAAAAAATGTATTTTTCAATATGTTTTCCAGAAAAAAATGGCCCAGCTCTACTGCAGAGTTCAAAAGGTTGTCTTCCCTTTGAAGTGCACACCTACTTATGCTTCACCCCTCAGGAAAGCTGTGGCTCAAAAGGAACTTCTGGTTTCTGCATGTAGCTTAAAAATAAAAATATGAAGTGATTGACCCCTGGTTT
Source organism: Chelonoidis abingdonii (assembly GCF_003597395.2). Lineage (NCBI taxonomy): Eukaryota > Metazoa > Chordata > Testudines > Testudinidae > Chelonoidis > Chelonoidis abingdonii. The sequence goes on along the minus strand of NC_133776.1, from coordinate 93,260,999 downwards.
TTTTGAGAACATAACACCTTTGTCCCAGCCAACTGATCGCAGACATGCATTGTGCATTAGAAATTCGGACCTTAAGCCACAGACTTGCTTCTTTCTGAATTAATTTGTGTTTCCTGCAGTTGCATTTCCCACTAGAAGTCACCCATTGCCAGACTTGTGATTGTTCCAGCTTTAATCAACTTGTAATTTTACAGAAGATGAAAATACACTGGTCACATTATCTCCCTGGCCTGACCCATCTCTTCCTAGAGGACTAAGAGCCAAGGAACCCTCTATTATGGTTACCGTCCTGCTTTTTACTTGAGTTGGTATCTGCTGTAGTTGCTCTAAATATGATAAATGTATGGACTTATAGGATCTAAGAGAAGGAAAGATGGTCTTGTAGTCAAGCGATCAGGATTGTATCCCCAGCTCTAAAACAATTTTTTAGGGTAGGTCACTTCATCTCACTGGGCCTCCATTTCTGTAAAATCGGGATGATAATATGTCTCTCTCTTACAGGGGTATTATGAGGTTACTTAATTAGCATCAGAGAGTCTAGGCTGGAAGGTGCTACAAAAATGGGTTTGTTATGGAATTGTTTCAGGGGCTAAATAAAGTTTTTGTGTTCAAACAAACTCTAGGTCTAGCTCGGCAGTGATGGGACAATGAGCTGGCATGCAGAGGATTGGGTGCTGGGCCCAGCCTGGCAAGAGATGGAAGCACTGCATCATTCACATGCAGCTGGGGGGATAGGAGGAGAGGAAGATGAAAGAGCATGTAAATTATTCCTAGATTTTTAAAGCCAGAAGGGACCATTAGATCATCTAGTCTGCCCGGCTGTATTGCACAAGCTATAGAATTTCACCCAATTACTACTGCACTGAGCCCAATATTTGGGATTGACTAAAGCATACCTTCCAGAAAGACATCCACTCTGAATTTGAAGATATAACGAGACAAAGAATCCATTGCTTCCCTTGGTGGTTTGTTCCAGTGGTATCACCCTCACTGTTACAAATGGGTGCTTTCTTTTCTAAATTGAAATGATCTGGCTTCAGCTTCCAGCCATTGGTTCTTGTTATGCCTTTCTCCACTAGATCAGAGAGCCTCTTAGTAGCTGGAATTGAAACCCTGTGAAGGAACTTGTACGCTGTGACCAAGTCACCTCTTGATCTAATGTATGTAGCGCTCTAGCAGTGCACTGTAGTAATGTCACGGCAGTGCTGAGTGTCTGCATGCAGGTGCTGGCTCGCAGCACTCGGGCTGTATAACAGAAAAGAGGAAAACTAAAGGAGGATGGGCCAGGGAGGGCCCAATCCTGCAAGATGCTGTGTGCTGTTACAGGACCTGAAGGCACTCCGCACTTTGCAGTCAGATTCAGTAGGTGGGTACAAGTTCCTTGTATGCAATGGAATGATAGGTGCAAAAAAAGGAAGTGCATTGTGTTTCTAGAGCTCAGTGTGATGTTTTCATGTGCCCACCTCCTCTCTGCATGGCACTGAGGAGCAGGATGTAGGCTCCCTCTAAAAGTATCCTATTACCAAACAGCAGTAGTTTGCTTCTGATAGGGGGCCAGATTCTAGTCTCCCTTCTGCCAGATTGCTGTCTTTCTAAATCCACTGAAGACTCTGGCCTTACACCACTGGAGGGGAGCTCAGAATCTGCCCCCCTATTTGTAGCCAATAGTGCAGATTGAACCCCAGGACAAGAGATCTGCCCTTTCTCCGGTACACAAGCACCCACCTCCCCTGCATACAACCTTTAAGAGTCAATTGCCTGGCAGCTCCCTGCCGGCCTGGCACCTCCCGCTCCGGAGGGGGAAAGCTGGCACTCACTCCCAGCTCTCCCCAGCAGGGGCTTCCTCCCACCTCACCACATCCTGGCAAAGGCTCTGGGGGAGTTGGTCCCCCTCCCCGGAGGCTGGGGGATGGCACTCACTTTCCAAGGCAGCAGGGGATAGCTGGCAGAACCTGAGGGAGGGGGTCTTGTCTGGCACCTCCCTCCGCCCGGCTCCCAGGGGTGGCACCCCTCCCCGCGGCTGCCGGGGGCAGCCTGGCACCCCTCCCCGCCTGCCCAGGCTGCGAACCCGGCCCCAGAGCGGGTCCCACCCCCGGCCTTGACGCCAGCGCGCTAATGAAATGCTAATACCGGGGGCGCCGAGCCGGTTGCTGCCAGCACCAATAAAACCCGGAGCGGAGCCGGAGCTCTGCCCGGTGCCAGCCCGCAGCCATGCAGAGCGCAGCCCCCGGGCCGGCCGCCCCCGCCCTGCACCTGCTCACCTCCTACTTCATAGACAGCATCCTGGGCCGGAGCCCCGCCGCCAGGCGGCAAGGTGAGCGGGACCCCGCCCGGGGAACTGCCCCAAGGCAGCCGGGATCGGGGCGCCCTGCCAGCCGCTCCGCCCGGGGATGGATGGGGGATCGGGGCGCCCTGCCAGCCCCCTCCTTCCGGGGATGGATGGGGGATCGGGGCGCCCTGCCATCCCCTCCGCCCGGGGATGGATGGGGGATCGGGGCGCCCTGCCAGCCCCCTCCTGCCGGGGATGGATGAGGTCACCGGGGCGCCCTGCCAGCCCTCCACCCGCGGGGATGGATCGGGGGGACCGGGGCGCCCTGCCAGCCCCCCTACCCGCCGGGGATGGATGGGGGGACCGGGGCGCCCTGCTAGCCCCCACCCGCCGGGGATAGATGGGGGAATCGGGGCGCCCTGCCAGGCCCCCACCCGCCGGGAATAGATGGGGGGACCGGGACGCCCTGCCAGTCTCCCACCCGCCGGGGATGGATGGGGGGACCGGGGCGCCCTGCCAGCCCCCACCCGCCGGGATGGATGGGGGGACCGGGGCGCCCTGCCAGCCTCACACCCGCCGGGGATGGATGGGGGGACCTGGGCGTCCTGTCGGTTCCCCCAGTACGGAGCTCCCCGGGGCAGAACAGCAGCTGGGCCCTCTGGTCATTCTCCGCTTCTCTGTCTCCCCAGGCGGGGACCCCACGGAGCCGCCCCAGCCCTGCCCCGCGCCGCTGGAGGCAGAGAAGCGCCCGGTCCCCGGCGCCTGGGCGGAGAAGGAAGCTGCGGAGAACGCCGAGAAGGGCAGCAGCGGCCCAGGGGAGCTGGCGGCTGGTCTCTCCGCCCCCGCAGTCGCTGCCGAGGCGCCAGGGCCCCTGAAGCGGAAGCAGCGGCGCTACCGCACCACGTTCAGCAACTTGCAGCTGGAGCAGCTGGAGCGGGCGTTCCGCAAGTGCCACTACCCCGACGTGTTCACCAGGTAAGAGCGCGGCCGGGCCGCTCCCCCAGGGGCACCCAGCCCCAGCCTGGCCCAGCACAGCCCTTCCCCCTTCCCTGTAGGACCAGAGCCTGGGAGATGCTGCCCTTCTGTGGGAGGATCGGACCCTGACTGCGCCCTGCCCCCAGAGTTTCGACTGGGTCCAGGAGGATTCAAAGAGAGATTCCTCCCCCGAGGCAGCGGGGCCAGACCTTGAAATGGTCACTGCCCTGTAAATGCCACTCCCTGGTGTAGGGAATAAACCAGATTGAATGAACCCATGGTATGTAATGGCAGGGAGCCCCCAAGAAAGTGAACGGTAACTCTGGCGCACAGGAAAAGCACTTGAAGCAAAAGGAAGTAGCTCAGGGATGGACTGTAATCGCTGGCTTTAAAGTAACAGCTGGAGCACATGCGAGTCCGCGCTCCCATGAAGTGAGAATCAAGGGAAATCAGGACACTATGGTGTGCGAGGGGGTCTCAGATCTTACATCCACTTTCTGCTGTCTGAACGGTCCTGATGCAGTTACCTGCGTGTGTGTATAAAAACCTTCGAGCTGTATGTTACTGTTTATATAGGCTCAGGCTGGAAGGCACTATGCAGCGGCTGCTAGATTAGAAATCCTCTATAAAGAGCCGGGGATCTGATTTGACTTTTAGTGAACTCTCAGTTTTTGATGGGGCTGTTTTTGATGAAGCCAACCCTTTTTTGTGACTAAAGATGGGAACACTAAATGATGTTTGGCTCTTTTGCAGAGAGGAGCTAGCAATGCGTCTGGATTTAACAGAAGCCAGAGTTCAGGTGAGTAACAGGTACTAAAGAACATGGACCCAGTGTGGACTGAATACACTGCCATTTGATATGTATAAACATTCTTAGCTTAAAATTAAGTGTTGTGTTTTCTTAGTGCTATTGGCTTTTTTATTTTTCCAGCTCACTCAGATTGAGAGGTGTTGCTGTAAATGATGTAAAAAGCTGGGGGGTTATTCCATATTATTCTACAAAAGAGAACCAAATGTGATCAGAGCTTTGAATTTAAAAGAATGAGAAGTTGTTAGTATCCCACCCCTCACAAAGCCAGAAACATCTAAATGAAATTTAGTAATTATCAGATATAATATCAATACACTTCAGCGAACATTAAATGATCATTTAAAAATAGACTTTGCACCTTGTCTAAACCAGTGGGTCTCAACCAGGGTATGCATATCGCTGAGAGTACGCAGAGGTCTTCCAGGGAGTACATCAACTCATCTAGATTTTTGCCTAGTTTTATAAAAGCACTAGCAAAGTCAGTATAAATTAAAATTTCAGTGAGACTATGACTTGTTTGTACTACTATATACTGTACGTTGAAATGTAAGTACAATATTTAAATTTATTTTATAATTATATGATAAAAATGAGAAAACAAGCAATTTTTCAGTAATAGCATACTGTGACGTTATTTTTACTGTGATTTTGTAAGCAAGTGGTTTTTAAGTGAGGTGAAATTTGGGGGTACACAAGACAAATCAGACTCCTGAAAGGGGTACAAGAGTTTGGAAAGGTTGAGAGCCATTGGTCTAAACTATTTAAACATCGGATTATGGATGTAGACGTGGATTTGAATGGGTTGTATGCATATTGTTTAAATACCATTTTATGTTTACATCTTAAAGTTCTGAAACAAACCAACAAAAGCCTAAAGAGTCACAATAAAATTTGATACTTTTTCACTATAATTTCCTCCACTAGAAAAATATTCTAAAACAAAATTAATTGGGGATAGGGTGACCAGACGGCAAATGTGAAAATCGGGATGGTGGGGGGGGGGGGTAATAGGAGCCTATATGAGAAAAAGACCCAAAAATCGGGACTGTCCCTATAAAATTGGTCACCGTAATTGGGGACAATAGTATTGTATAGGAGTTTAGAATGTAGTTACGTTAGTAATTTTCTGACATTTATCAACTGGTGTTCTCCTTGATATTTGTTTTTTAACGAAAAGAGAAATATCCTGGACATTTCATCCATTATTAAATCTGAGACAAAAACTCTAACCATACCGTTTTAGACAATAAAATGTTCTAGATGTACACTTAAAAATGCATTTTTACCACCAGTCTGTAATGGTCCAAAATTAAATGCATACTGGCATTTTTACAATTTCTGTACTTAGTTTTTTAATAGTCCACATTAGCATTACAAAAATATTTATACCGTTTCTTTTGAAGTGCCAAAATCTGATGTTTTGGTTCTTGACCAAAACAATAAAAGGACCCAAAATGGTTAGATCGTATTGTGAACTAATGATTAGTTGAATGTTGTGTTCTTTATCTAAGAAGTTATTTATGTAGGTCACAAAAGCATTCATGCACCATCTCCTGCCCCAATTTAACTTGAAAACATCTGCACTGTTTAAAAAAAAAAGGTTGCATAAATTAAAAGATGATTCTGAGACTGGGATGAGAATGTCTGCTTGAAGGGAATTTTGATTACTAGATTGGGCAGTTATAATGGAACATCAGACAAAACCTTAAGCATACGGGTGCAAAGACTGTGTAACCAATCTTCCATACTGCAGTCCTCTAAAGAAGCCTATCCTTGGTTCTAAACACCCATAAGTAACAGTCCCTTTTAAAAAGTATTAACTCTGGTATTAACTCATTTACTGTTTAACAAAAAAAAAACTTGTCTACATAGCAAATATTAAATCTTGTTAAAAATTTAGTTTCAAACAGACCATTAAGGGTCCAAATTAGCACAAAACCAATCAGCACATACTGTACATCGGATATTTAATGAATTACTCTGCATGTCAGTCCAGCTGCAAGCTGCGGTCATGACTTGGCTCCCTTCACGTACTGTTCATTTTTCATGAGTATGATATGCATTGCAACCTCTTCCCTGATTTGGCAGGCTTACTCACAGACTTATCTATGTAGCTCTGTTTCTCCTCACACGCCACCACCGGGGCCAGATGCTCAACTTGTGTAAACTGTCGATTGGCTGAAGTCAATGGAGCAATGACAGTTTACACTGGCTAAGGAGCTGGCGCCAGAAATCTTGAATTTCCTCATCTTTCCATATTTTAACACTTGGGCCCAGATCCTTACAGATAAGTAGGCTCCTAAAATCCATTGATGTCAGTGGAAGTTAGGAGCCTAAATACCTTTATAAATTATATATTACATCCAGTGATTTTACATCGATGATTTTAAACGTGTGAGCAAGCTTTGTCACCTTTTTCATCTCAGTCCCGCAGCTAAGTTATTTTATGGCCTTTAAGGAAAGAAAATGCCCCCCCACACACACCCCAACATAAATATCACCAATGCGACTAGTAACTAAAATACCTTAACACATGACAGCCACATGTTTCTCCCACAAAATAAACACAGATGCAAAACTGTTAACTCACCCATTTCCCCAATCCCATTCTCACCTTTTCATATGGGGCTTGCCAATTGCATGCAGTGGGGTTGCGCAATTCGATGTCTCTTTTTTGAGGCACTGGCAAAAGGGTTCATGTAGATGATTTGAACCCAAGCTTCCTGTGAATATCATAAAGAAGAACAGAACATTCAGTGGCATAGCCACATAGGAGTACTAGGCAAATATTGAGAGGAAGGATACTCCAGTATCATAAAATTCAAGGCCAGAACCTGAGCTCTTATGTATCACAGGTCATCACCACCACCCAGCACTTGTACACGAAACCCAACAACTGAGATGAGACCCCAGTATTATAGCCCTCAGGAGGCTAGACTCTTACGTGTCACAGGCAGAGTGGTTTGGTTGCTAACATGAGACAGAGTTTCAATTCCATGTTTTGCAATAGACAAGTACCTTGGGCAAGTCACTTGGTCTCTTGGTCTCATTCCCCCAACTGTAAAATGGAGATAATAAATCACACAGGTGTTGTGAGGATAAATACATTAAAGATTCTGAGGCGCTTAGATAGCATGGTATGTTAATAGACCATTTTTTAAATATACTGCAATGGTATCTTCTGGACCTGCTCAAAAGTAACTCTCTGTGAAGCTAATTTAACGCAGAGTTGTCATTTCTATACCTCATTGAGCCAGCAGAGCAGCCCATTGCTTTTCAACAGGGCCAGCTCCAGGCACCAGTTTATCAAGCAGGTGCTTGGGGCGGCAACTCCAGAGTGGGGCGGCACTTTCAGGTATTTGGCGGCAATTTGGCGGAGGGTCCCTCACTCCCGCTCGGAGCGAAGGACCTCCTGCTGAATTGCTGCAGATCGCGATCGCAGCTTTTTTTTTTTTTTTTTTGGCTGCTTGGGGCAGCAAAACCCCTGGAGCTGGCCCTGCTTTTCAAACTGAGATTTGCTTCTCTAGGGAGACACCTGCTGTACCTCCTCCTGGGGCAGTATAAAAATAACATATGCAGTATTTAATATACACTGGTTTATAGTCCATTCGTGTTACATTTAAAAACTGATCAAAACTGTAATGACTCCAGGAGCCTACAATTCAGTCTTCTTTGTTACATACTTCTAGCACATTATTTTGAATAGATTTAGCCCAAGAGGATATGGTTAGCTAAACAGTATGTATTCCGTGCTGCAAGTTCGTACACATCTGTGTATAGATGCAAACTACCCAGGTAACCTGATGGAAATGTAATGATCTAAAAATGTAAAGCTAAGTTATTTTTAAAGGCAGTTGAACTCTTCTATTAATCAGTAGCAAAAATACAAATTAGTCATTTTATGCTTGTATTAAATAATCTAAATCTTACTTTATAATAATATAAATGCTAAAGTTTTGAAAGTACTGTCTGTTTATAATGTCACTGCAAGGTAAGATAGGTGTTTATGCCCCATGTAGCACTCCTATTAATGTGAATTTTGCCCAAGCCAGGAGTTCAAGATTGGGATTTTAGACCTAAATAATGACTTTCAGTGCTGATAGTCCAAATTCAGTTTAGATTGTAAAGGAAGTTTGATAAATACAATAACTGGTGGCCAATTGAAATCAGCTGTTACACTGGATTTACAATCTGCACAACGGACAAGCAATAGTATTGCAATCATAAAAGACAGCTCTATAGATTACACAAGAGTAAATTGAAGGAATTATTTTAACATTTTAAGGTAGCAAACATTTTACTCCTTATTCAGTTTCTTTGTTTGGAACAGACTGAGGGGAAAAAATGCTTACATTTCACAAGAGTATTAATATATTCTCTCATGCATGTAGCACTTGTCTTTTGCTCTGTTTAGGAAAGAGGTCAAAATGCTTTTACAGGACAAAGAAACTAGCAACACTGCAAAGTGCAACGTTCTTCATCTGCTGTCCAAATGTGAGGCACAAGTGTCATGTAATCGTTTCACTCCTCTTTTAGCCCTTTGAACTCCATTCTAGAGGGGAGCACTGGTGGCTTAGAGCTGGTGGTTTTATTTTCCTTCTGAGATACCAACTCTAGCTCCATTTATGATGCTTATTGGCAAGTGATTTAACCAATAAACCTTATAAAAATAATTTAATTAAATTACTAAAATTTGTTTTAGCCAATACCTAAAGCTGAATGAACACAACTGAAAGTGTCTCTTTCATGCACCTGGCTCCCATCTGTAGATACAGATTTCCAGCATTTCACTAGTTCAGCTATCCCCTATAAGAAATTTGACCCTTTACAATCTCAGATATATTAGACCTTGTGTCCCGAAGATTATTTATTGTTCAACACTAGTGTGCCAGATTTTGTCAAATGTGTGATATTTTCTATTGTCCATTTCTTGGTTCAAAACACCAATCTCCTTGCCAACAGACCTAAGCACGAAGTGTACGTTAGTTGCCCAGAGGAAAAAGACACCATTATTTTTGCAGAGTCACTAGAGTTTCCACAGAATATTGCTAGCTTTAAAAAAAAAAAATCTAAGCAAAATGTGTTCAAATAGTCACTGCTTCTTTAGGTCCCTGTGAATAAGCATTCACGAGACTTATGCCATGTGGATACCTTATTACAATATCTTTTCGCTCCTTATTACGTATATAGTAATATATTTTAGTGAGACTGATGTGTGGCCCAATCCTGTCCCCTTTGAACTCAATAGGAGTTTTGCCACGGACTTAAAGGGAAAAGATCAGGCCTGTGATACCAAGGCTAGCAACACATACCATATAGCAATGTACTTTGGGTATTAACAACTTTTCATTTCTATAGGGCTTTTCTTCAGAAGCTCTTGGCACTTTACAATTATTATCTAAATATGCATCAAAAAGCTCTTTGTGAAGCAGATGCTGGTGTAGCTTTACAGACAGGTAAACTAAGTCAAATAGAGATGGTAAACAACTTTCTCAAGATCAGAGCAAGTCAGTGATTCCCAGCCAGCCCTGCTCCAGCTCCCAGACCATAGTTGCACTAATATTAGAGACTTCTGATAAAATTACAAAAATGTATTGTGACTCATAGGTCATTTTAAAAACATGATAATTCACTCCACACACTAGAATGCTTTGATCGTCTTACTTGAACTGATTCGTTTTATAATGCTGCACCTGCAGATGGAAGAAGTGTCTATCCCAGCATTCTCTGCAGTAAATATTTACTCTTATTTTGGGGACTATTAATGTACCAATTCATACATGATCGTTATATTAGATGAAAACTTCTGCTAATGGCTTATTGATTTTCAGTAGTGGCTAGATATAAAATTTGTGTTAGAGATGATAGGCCCAAACTAAAAATCTTTGATCCAAGCCCAGATTCAGACTGATTTCTGAACTGTATGTGTCTCTCTACCTGAATTAGAACATCTCAACATTTGAGAACATTTAGATTTCTGAATCCTCAAGCTTGGGAACATTCCTATCTGAGATTCTGGTTTCAGCCCATCTCTGCTGTATACTTCACAATGCATCTTCACCTTAGTGCACAGACATATCTAGGGACCCAAGAGAGAATACTCCAAGACAGAGTCAAATTTACAAAAAAAATGGTGTGGTGTCAGTTGTCAGAGTAGATTAAATTCTAGTCTCACTTCTCTGTTACTTTATAATAGGCTAAAATAATTAATAGTGCAGCCTTGCAAAGAGAAGTTGATATGATAAACAGTTTACTGTACAAAAGTATACTATACAGTAGACTCCTTACCATCCAAAGCCCTGTGTCTAAGAAACTACCAGCATGTCTCCCTGTTTTGTTGACTTCCTGGTTACCAGAACTCTCAAGTATCTGAATATATTTGGTGTCTTGAGTAACAGATTTCTATTGTACTATAACTGAGTTAATCAGTTTCACATAACTCTGTATGACATCAGTTTGAGTCATGGCAAGTAATAAGAGCATCTAAAAAAATGTTTTTAAATACTTATCTATGTAGTTAGTCAGCCAGACTATCTAGGCATTTAAATCACACTCATGGTTTTGATTAAAAATTATTTCACTTATGATTAAATTGCTTCTTAAATTGCATGGACTGAGGTAGCCACCTTTCAATTTGGGGAGGTCAGGGGGGTCATATTTGAAGGCTCAACTAATAAAGGGGTAATAAATTATTAATAGCTATTTTCATTGTTTAATAGATTAGTCAATAGTTAGAGTCCAACAGGTCATAGATTGTGTATTACTATGCCTTATAACCAATAACACCTTTTGCTGATATGCCTACAACAGATACTACTTAAATCCATAAACATGCTTATGACATCTATTAATTAATAATAAACACTTTATAAACAGAACCTTTCTACATAGAAACTGTACTTTTAAAATAAAGGTCACTACTATGCCATGTGCATCACGGCCTACCATAGCTGATAAAAGCAGCAACAAACTCAGTCTAGCTAACCCTTTTGTATTCTCTCTGAAGGTCTGGTTTCAAAACAGAAGGGCAAAATGGAGGAAACGTGAAAAAACTGAAATGTTAGGGAACGTTCCAGGACTCTCCTTAACGCATCCATTGGGTCTCGTTTTGGACATTCCATTGAGTCAGTCTCCTCTTCTGGACCACGCATGGAGATCAATGCCACTTTCAACAATAGCTATGCCATCTGTAACTCCAGCATTCAGCCCTGCAAGCTTAGGGCCGTTTGGTCTCAGCAGTCTTGCCTGGACATCTCTCTTCAGAAATCCAATTTTAAGTCCCCATTTTGGAAGGTACAGAGAGCATATTTTAAGTGTTTATCTTTCAAACCTCAAGGTTTTCTGTCTTATCTATCTTATTATCTTTTCTTTTAAACCGTGAGGTTTTCTGTCTTATTATCTATCCCCTTCTTTTAAACCTTGAGGTTTAAAAGAAAGGGATAGATGATAGGACAGAAAATACAATATTGCCTCTATCTACATCCATGGTACACCCACATCTTGAATACTGCATGCAGATGTGGTCAACCCACCTCAAAAAAGATATATTGGAATTGGAAAAGGTCCAGAAAAGGACAACAAAAATTATTAGGGGTACGGAATGGCTGCCATATGAGGAAAGATTAAAAAGACTGGGATTTTTCACCTTGGAAAGAGATGAATAAAGGGGGATATGATAGAGAGCTATAAAATCATGACTGGTGTAGAGAAAGTAAATAAGGAAGTGTTATTTACTCCTTCTCATAACACAAGAACTAGGGGGTCACCAAATGAAATTAATAGGCAGCAGGTTTAAAACTAACAGAAGGTAGTATTTTTTCACACAACACACAGTCAACCTGTGGAACTCCTTGCCGGAGGATGTTGTGAGGGCCAATACTGTAACAGAGTTCAAAAAAAGAACTAGGTAAGTTCATGGAGGATAGATCCATCAATGGTTATCAGCCAGGATGAGTAGGGATGGTGTCCCTAGCCTCTGTTTGCCAGAAGCTGGGAATAGGCAACAGGGAATGGATCACTATTCATTCCCTCTAGGGCTTCTGGCATTGGCCACTGTCAAAGATGGACTAGATGGACCTTTGGTCTAACCCAGTATGGCCGTTCTTATGCATTACAACAGCTTAATATCAGTAAGCAATTCATAGGTGCCCTAATTAAATGAGTGTTCCAATGTTACAGTATGAATTATGTCCATTTAAAGGAATATAAAAGATTATTAAAAAGGCCAGCTCTCACATGTCTTACTCACTGGGACAAAGCTGAGTAAAATAAGCAGGAGTTGGCCCTAAATTAGCTGTAAACCCCAGTGAAAGTCATTCTACATAGTTACTGTTTAAAGGGCCGTTGTGCATGTTGGGTGAAATCCTGGCCCCATGGAAGTCAGTGGGCCCTTGTCTTCATGACAGACTGTTTTAATGTAGACCAACTATGGACTCTATTCTGATCTGGTACATACAGGGGTATATTACACATCTTAAAATCTATTACAACAGATCTAGATATGAGCTCTTGAAGTGGCTCTACAAAATAGAGAATTATACTGGATATTCCCACACAGGAGAACAGAACATGACCCCGGGTCCCTGAGCACCAATGACAGAGCTGACATCATTGGTTTTCATTTCAGGGCTATACTCGTACTAATAACATTTCCTTTACTGAAGACACGTGTGCGCAATCCCAATGGGAGTTTTGCCATTGACTACAATAAGCACAGAGTTGAGTTCAGAGTCTTCCTTCGCAACCTCCAAGACCTATGGGGAGATCCTGAACCTGTGTCCATTATCAGCACTCCACTGAATTTTATGGAGCTCTGATGATTTATAGATAGCTGAAGATCGGCTCCTCAGACTCGCCCGCTCCAAGTGCTGAAATTAAACAACCGAAAGCTGCTGCTGTGTTAGCATTGTATACTCCTCTCCCTCCTGAAATGACAGCCTATATTATAGCCTCCCGTTAATGAGCACACCTTTCTGCCATGCTGATTTATGCTGCTTTTCACATGAAATAACTTGCCACAACAAATTGGCTGCACAGAGACCTATCTGAAAATTGTTGCCTTCATGAAGTATTCTGTTGTTTCCACAGAGCATGCTGCTCTCCTGCATTACAAGGTTTGCTTAGAAAGGATGTAACATGTTAAGAGAATGACAGTAAATCTAACAAAACTGACTTTTCTAGATAGCTGCATACAATGCAGTGGTATTAACATCTTTCTTGTTTGCTGCAGCCACAGTTTAGTAAGTGATATTTATTAGGTGCAAAGTGGATTTGCCTAATGTGCTTAGAAAAAAAAAAGCTAAAAGTTAATTTACAAAAAATGTAAGCTTGGAAGAAAGAAGAAATTGGGTTTAAAAAAAAATTCAACCCCGTTTAGTGCTGTGGTTATTAATAAGGTAAATATTTCTTCTACAAAATACTTCTTGGTTTGTTACTATTGACTTTTTTTTCCAACTATAGATTTCTCAACGCTTTAAATCCTCTCGTGACAACAGCTTCAGTCTTAATGAAAGCGCCAGGACCCCCATCAGACCCCGGTCTCACTGCCTTCACTGATCCGGCAGCGGTTGAAAGGAAAACGTCGAGCATTGCAGCACTAAGGCTCAAAGCGAAAGAACATTCAGCACAAATCCCTCAATTAAACCTCCTATCCAGTCTTACAAACACTAACAAAGAACTTTGTTAGAAACTTTCCCGCAGACTGCGGTAGCACAGGAGAAAGCAAATGCCTTCTCCCATAAGTGGATCCAGAGACATATAAAAAAAAACAACCACCCATCTGTATATCTTCCATCTGCAAAATGGACTGATGGAAATGTTAATCCTGCTAAAAATAGCTTTCCTTTATTATAACACAAAATTGTGCGGTCATGTAGCAAATTGATAAATGACTACTTATGGGAATTTTCAACATTACAAAAGATATACATCAGGAATTGACTCATCTACGTAAATAAAACTAATGCAAAGCATGATTTGCTGTGAAACCCCATGATGTACTGGACATTAGCACAAAGGTTGAAAATCCTCTGTAGAAATAACTCTGGAGTTTTATAAACAATCCTTAAATGATGTCTCAGGAGGAACTGTGTAACAACAATAATTTAGACCTAAGAATCAATATATGGTATGTTCTTAATTTAAAGATCACGCTTCACGTTGAAGTACAAATGCCAGTGAAATTTCACAAAGTAAACAGAATGATCAGGAATGAGGTATGAAATATTTTGACTATAGGGCTTTGATTCAAAACTAGGTTTGTACAAAATGTATCTTGTTTCAAACTAAAATAAACAAAAAAAAGTTTGCTTCTATGTTCGATGTGGCAATGTTTTAATAACTATATCCTAAGCTTTAGCCTTTGACCATAGATAACTTTGTAAATGAAAGTTGTCCTGTAAGAAATTGTTTCTGTGCAGTAAATTGTGTGTAATTATATATATATATATATGAGGTGAGTAGTTACTAGTTTTAACCATGAGGTTTCTGAATGTTTTTAGTGTGACTGGTGGCAAATAGTAGCAGACCATTATCGTTAAGTTAACTCTCGTTATTTGTAAATCTCTTTCAAAGTATATTGTATGCCTAAATAGATTCAGATTTGCAGTGAAAATTATTAATGGGTCTTTAAAAAAGAAAAAGTCCTTGAAATGATTAGTGGGAAGAGTAAAAACTGAGGCTCTGGTGAATAGACATTAAATTTACAAAAATACTTGGGCAAGCCATTTGCTGTGTCTGCCTCAGTTTCCCCAGCTGTAAAATGGGGGTGAGAAGAACAATAACTAGCTCTTGATCCAGAAATACCAAAGTGTGTTATAAAGGAGGGTAAGTATCATCCCATTTTACAGACTACTTGCCTATCTCACAGGGCTGTTGTGAGGACTAAATGAATTTTCTGAGCACTATGCAGATGTAAAAGAGTTATATTAGTGCTAAGCGTTGTATGTTAATTGGCATCCTGATTGGCAGTCACAGCAGAGGCACCAAGGACTGAACAGCATGGAGACCAAGCTTTTGTCTCAACCCTAGAGGTCCCTCCAAAGAGGCTTTGAGTACCATACATTAGTGGGACAGGGTGGAGAATCTTTCATTGATGCTGCCTGTGCTTCTTCTGTTCCATTGAGACCATTCTGATGCACTAACATCACTTAGAAAATACAGAAAAAGCATTCAGTGTCCCCCACACCTCTGTAAGATTCTTCTCCCCCATGTGCTTAATGCTCTGAAAGATCAGGCTGTTGTATCTTGACTCAAACTACCATTACCCTACCATAGCCCCTGTAACATCTTGATAACATTTATTCTTAATGTCATCAATAATGTCATCAATACTGTTGCAGTGAGCTTAGAATGTAGAACCCCTAGCTACCCTAATTTCTGCTTTTGTAGATGTCACTAAACCTTGATTGTATTAAATTGTGTACATTATACAGAAGGGCTTCTTGGTTAATTAGATTGTTCGCTTCCCTTACCTTCCAAAACTGCTTTTATTCTAGCTTGTGGTCTGACTGCAGTAAAAGTTGCATATGCATCTACATAACATCACCTTCGCCTACGAGTAAGAGAGCAAAAATATTTTTGGTCTGTAGACCAGTGTAATTGTTCTCCCACCTTTTTGTAAAGTCAGAGGATAGTTTGTGTAAACTGTCATTACACAAGTTGTATTTCTTTCTGCACATAGTTCCTTGTGTTCTTCCTCTGTAATTAATACTCAGTTTCTTGAAAAGGCTAGAAACTTCTGCAAGGAAAGCATATTGTGTACTTTTTCTATAGAGCAACAAGAAATGTCTTAGTATGCTAGGTGCATTAGATATTGCTCCTACATTCACCAATGCATTGCTTAAATGAACTCATCTAATAGCTGTTCAAAACAGAATTTGACTATTTAAAAAAATCCCAGCTGTTCCTGCTAATTATCATTCTGCAGAGCAGTATCCATAAGATAAACAGTGTCAAAACTACTTTTTGAAGAAGGCAGTCCTGCATTTCAACATATTGGGTGAAATCCTAGCACCACTGTAGTCAATGGGAGTCTTGTCATTGACATCAGTGGGGTCAAGATTTCACCTAGTGGGTCAAATTCACCCACGTCAGAATTCCATTGCTTCCAATAATTACAACAGGGATGAATTTGGCCCAGCAAGTTCCTAAGCTTTCCCCATACATATAGAACTCCCCTGCATATTCACACTTAGGGGAAATTAGTTTAGCAAAATAAGCAATGCCAGGAGATGAGCTTCTTTCAGCAGCGGCTTGAGGCACCAGCGCTCCAAGTGCATGCCTGGGGCAGCAAGCCACAGGGGGCACCCTGCCGGTCCCTGCGAGGGCGGCAGTCAGGCAGCCTTCGGCGGGTTGCCTGCGGGAGGTCCGCTGGTCCCACGGATTCAGTGGCAATTTGGCAGCAGTTACGCCGAAGTCGCGGGACCAGCGGACCTCCCGCAGGCAACCCGCCGAAGGCTGCCTGACTGCTGTGCTTGGGGCAGCAAAAAAGCTAGAGCTGCCCCGGTTGCTTTGCTCACATTTTTTTCAGTGAGTACTTCAGGCATACTTGTTTAGAAGGATGGGGTTTGCAGATGGATCATGGAAGGTTTCACAAAGGAAGGAACTGGATGGGGTGAGAAGAGAACGTCTGAAAGTGAACTGGGACAGGATGCTGTTATGAGAAAGCACCTGGTAACGTGAAATTGGAGGCTTTCCTGGAGGGAAGTAAAACAAAAGAGGAAATTTTTTTTTTTTTTTTTAAGTTCAGGGCAGCTTGATGGTTCACAGGCATTCATTTGATAGCTCAGGCTTCAGGACCACAAGAAACCCTGTGAACCCAAAATTATTTTGTGCTAATCTTGACATGGTGCAAATTCAATAATAGTACCTAGCTCCTATATCGTACTTTTCATCCATGGATCTGAAAGCAAGATAAATATCCTTCTAACCCATTTTACAGCTACAGAAACCAAGCCATGAAGAGGCAGAACTCTTTACCCATGGTCACACAGCACATCCAGTCCATGTCAGAGCTGGGAATAGACTCCCAATTTGCTGAGTCCCAGTCTAGAGCCCTATCCCACTGGCCCACACTTCCTCTCTGACTGGTGAATCCCTATATATCAGAATGTTTAGCCGGGTCATTAACATGTAAGATCAAAAGGGCTGTATTGATTTACAGCAGCACATAGGGAAGCTGACACCCCTACCAGCCAGTGCTGGGGTTGCTTTACTTCATGCTACTCCGCCAGACCCTAACTTCCCTAACCACTAAAATTTCCCATTGGTCACCCAAACTTTGCTTTTAATAAGCAGAGTGTACAAAGGCCGCAAAGGAAAGATGCTCTATCAACCACTTCAAATTGCAGTTTTATTATTGAAATAAAAGCCAGAGATGACCCGTGCCTGCCAATGGGGGAGGGGACACAGTGAGGGCAGCGGCTTCAGCAGATGTTAGTGAGCATGCTCAATTCGTGTGATCACGCTCAGTACAAGCCAAGCAGCAAATTGAGGGGGGGACATGACCCCACGTGCTCCCCACCCCCACCCTCCATGCATCACCTCTGAATAAAACTGAAGTCACACTTGTTTTCAGCAGGCTCCTTTTTACATCCTCCTGTGCTGCCCTTTATGTGTGAGAGGAGGTCCCTGTCAATAGCTGCAAATGGGCGGCTCCAGGCACCAGCCCTCCAAGCGCGTGCCTGGGGCAGCGAGCTGTGGGGGGTGCTCTGCCGGTTGCCGCTAGGGCGGCAGGCAGGGTGGCTTTGGCGGCTTGCCTGCAGAGGGTCCGCTGGTCCCGCGGCTTCAGCGGACCTCCTGCAGGCACGCCTGCAGGACATCCGCCAAAGCCGCGGGACCAGCGGAGCCTCCGTGCTTGGGGCAGCAAAATGTCTAGAGCCGCCCCTGGCTTCAAAGCCGCCTCAGAATCCTCCTTAAAATTCTCCTCTACCACAAGGTCTATGAACAGCTCAATCAGAGCGAGGCAGCTGGTTTACCCAGTGTGCGGACCACTATCATCCCCCTGGTTGCTTGTGAACTCCAATGTCTTCTTCTTGTATCTCCCTGGTGTCTATGGTGTTCTACTTAGATTGTAAGCCTGAGTCAAGGCCCATCTCGCTGATGTATATTTGTACGGTGCCAAACACAATGGGCGTGTGGCCTCTGGGAGTTACGTCACTCCAGATATTATTTTTAAATATTACTTAGTTTGGTATTAATTTAATTATACCACAGATCGGAGAGGCCTCCAGTGAAAGGAATTATGGGGGAATGTAACAGAGGCTACCAGTCCACAGAGCACTCAGAGGGAAACTGGTGTATCATGCATTAAATGTTTCCTAGCAGAGCATGCCTCAATAACGTCCTACCCATTTTCCTTTGAAACCATAGAGAAATTTTATTTAAACTGATTTAATTTTCTCTGCTTTAATGAGTTTTTCCAAAAGTTTCCATTCCGCTGCGTGAACTGAAAAGCCAGCTGTGAGAGCTAATAACATTATGAAAGTCAATATGTATGTGCAACACTTGAAACCGGCTTAGGAATCAAAGCACATCTGTAACCAAAACTGTGCCTTGTTTGAACTCCCGGAAGATTCTTTTGTTGCCGTTACAGGTCAATGTTTTGTTATTAACTATAACACCAAAAGAGGAGGTTTGCTTAGAACCATCCTTCTCATTCTAAGTTTTCAGAGGCAGTAGAGGCTAAAATACAAACTAATATATACACATATATACATATATACACACACACACACGGTTATTAAACCTTCATTTTTAAAAATATACTAATGCATTCTCTCAAAGCCTCTGGTGGATTTAAGGGTCTGATCCAAAGCCAATTATCAATCAATAGGAGCCTTTCCATTGATTTCATCAATAGGCTATGGATCAGGCCCACTCTGCTTAACTGCCATTTGCATTACCAGGAGGCTGCATGCATATACCACATGCACAGTAAAAGAAGAATTCCCCCATAGTGTTGCTTTAATTACTTTTTTTTTTTTTAAGCAGCAAGCTGAAAAACCTTCAGTCTGGGTCTGCATTCATAGACATGTGTGTGACAGCATTCCTATAATGAGTTATGCAGAAATTTACTTTCACAATTTATTTCAATGCAATATGAAGCATGCCATATGCAGAATAGCCCATTCATAAAAGAGTTGTCACACTGAACATATGAATTATTCTCCAACACTTGATGTTGCCATATAAATCAAATCATACAGTCCTTACTTAGGCAAAATGCCCATTGACCTGGATTAAGATTGCATAATTTGGCCCTGTGCTTCTCTGTTGCTTTAGGATTTAAGTCTTATATTTATAGCATAATTCTACTCTGATTGACATAAATGAGAGCTGTGCTATTGACTTCAACAGAAGCAAGATTGGAGCCCTTACTCTGTCTTTTTTTTTTTATAGACACTGAAAATAAGTAAATGGAAATTTTCAAAGCTGCATAAGAGATTTAGACACATCTTCCCTTCATCTGCGTAAGGCCCCTGCACCACTTTGAAAAATCACAGCCTTATAATTAAACATCTCCATGTTGTCCTCTGTACTGCAATGTGTTTGGGGAGTTATGTCCTAAAATTCTGCTGAACACTGCTATCTCTCTAACAAACACTGGCACATATTTCTAATGGATTTCTCTCCTTTGGCGGAAATAGCGTACAACTGTCAATTTTGTTTAGCTTAGCTTTCTATCTCAAGTTCAGACTTGATAACACAGGAGTTTGGATAAAATGTCCATATTTCCAGTGGCATAATATCATCAGAACCTTGTCTACAAAGAAAGACTAATTTTATTGTTAGAGAGTGAGAGAGAGAGAATAATAAGCCAGGTGTTTGAAGAAAAGACAAAGGAGCGAGCACAGTAGGGTGTTCTGACTCACAAATCTGTATTGAGTCAGAAGTATTCATGAAGAAAATTAATTTAAAAAGTATGTAGTTCAGGTTTTGAGCCCATAAGTCTTTTCAAAAACAGATTAGTGATTAAAAACTTTTTTATTCTAGCAATCTCTTAAACAATTAGTGCAGTAATTGGAAAGGGACTACAAATTCAAATATAGATGAACATAAAAGAGTTTCCCCATAGAGCTTTTCCTTGGTTTTGTGGGCTAGTGCCATGCACCTGCCTTTACCATCAGAGGGGCTGAAGTACTGAAGAAGTGCACTGAATAGGGATACAAATGCACCAAACAGCAATACCATACAAATTACTTAATTCATGTAAAGTAGTGGTAATTGTATTGATCGTGAATGCATGAGCAAGTCCTTTATTTCAAGCTACGTTAAATGTAAACCACCCAACTGCAAGTTGGTCCCCATTGCAAATTTGTGAACTGCTCGATGTGATTCGATTTAATAGAAAATTATTTTTTCTCAGCAATAAAACTGAGTACATCAAAATGGGCAGGCATTTCTTTTCATCTAAAATAGATAACAGGAATTTCTTCACTTATAGATCTTGATTTGCATGCAGCTCTTTAAACCTCTATTATCCCATATGCAAGGAATAACCTTTCTCCCTACACACCTGTGAACCATGTAACTGGAGAAAAATATGTGAAATTAAGTGAAAAAGAATGGGACATCATCTGGGCTAGGAGAAGGAGCTTGGATTCCCAAGTCACAAATGATTTGCCCAAAATAAGAACTCGACTTTGTTTTAAGGTTCTGATTTGTCTGTTTATAAGTTTTTATATTTTCCCACTGCCAATCTTTGGCCAGGATCAGAACTAGAAGTGACAAAATACTGGCAAGAAAGGTTGTTCTTAAGTGTATTTTAGGTGGAATCTCATAATAAAAACCTTTCCTTATCGGATTTCCTGCTAATTTTGCAGATTTCAAATGATTTGGAAATGTCTGAGGTTCTTCTATCTCTAGACAACAGCAATATACCCACTATAGGATTGGAACAAGAATATTGGGCCAAAAACAACATGGAGTTGATGAGCTTGGCTCTAATTTCACCCCATGAAGTAGTCTATTTATCTATTCAAGACCAATGAATAACTACAGCAGTAACTCTCCTAATCACCATCACTTATTTTATTGAATACTGAATGACTATAGTAGTTCAAGGAGCATATTTTAACATTTTTCATTGTTGTCACAATAATACCTAACAAATATGTACACCAGACATGCCATCCTAGACTCCTGCAATGAATCTATATCCTGGCCTGTATATCACTGGATTGTAACTGAGAAGAATGTGATTTGCCTACAATTTGAAACAGATTAGAACAGAAGGGTACCAGAAGCGTGACTGATTGTGTCATAGACAATCAGATGCTAAAACTTCAAGATAAATACAAGAGCTATCTGGCCATTTGGCTACCCTTTCATAACTACACAGAGAAAGGAGGAGTTTAAAAAACTATGGTGGAAGATCTACATAACTTTGATGAAGTACAAATGGATCTGAATTCTCCACTGCTTTCAAATGCATAACGTGCAATCTACACTTCACTTATTTGAGCTAATATAAACCAACTAGATTACAGAAATATCTTCCTGGGAATAAGGGCCTTCTACGCTCAGTTTCTGCCATGATCCAAACACCTTTAAACGTGGTTTGTGAAGAAATGAAGCTAACATAAGTGTTACAGGTTCACGTGATTCTACATGGAATCACTGTGAGTGCATGAGTTATCATGGGAAACATGTATGCAAATACCAGTTAGATATCTAACAAATTAGACCAACAAATGCATTATCTTTTGTTAAATTATTATTAATTATGCATATGCACAGGCACAGTCCTGAAAATCTGAGCCTAATTCTAGATTGATGTAGGTTTAACACCTTACATATAATGCTGCCTGTTGCTCCCAGACCAAAAGTGGGTAGCAATAAGAGTGCTGTTGTCCAAACAGTCTACAAGTCCCCAAGCCAACGAAGTACACACCAGGATCTGGAATACAGTCACAGAATGGCAGGACATGAACTCCTCGGTCAAGAGGAGGAAGCCAATACCCCATGGCTGATAATTCTCAAATACACCAAATGTCCAGGAGTAAACAAGCCAGAATCCCTGACAAAGGAAAAAACCTACATTCCCAACATACTAGTCATTTCGTATTTTCTAGGGAGGTAGGAGCCACCTCTAAATGGTGTCCAACATCTCCCACTTAAGTCCTCAGACATGAATTTGTGGAAGGTGCATCTAAAGCTGTTTATCTTTTTTTGTTTGGTAGATGATATAAACATGGATACATGGATATAAACAGCCTGAAAAATGATATTTCAATATTTGGCAATAGCTACTTTTCTACTTCCTACGCTTTTTTGACTTTATACACCAGGGGTTGGCAACCTTTCAGAAGCGGTGTGCCGAGTCTTCATTTATTCACTCTAATTTAAGGTTTTGCGTGCCGGTAATACATTTTAATGTTTTTCAGAAGGTCTCTCTCTATAAGTCTATATATTATATAACTAAACTAGTGTTGTATTGTAAAATAAACAGGATTTTCAAAATGTTTAAGAAGCTTCATTTAAAATGAAATTAAAATGTTGATCTACCCTGCTGGCCGACTCAGCCTGCTGCTGGTCTGGGGTTCTGTTCACACTAGGCCGCAATGGGCTGAGCGGGCCCTGCACGGAACCAGGACAACGAGACTGAGCAAGGGCATAAAGCCAGAACCAGACAGCAGATGGCTGTGTGGGGCTGGTGCCAGGCCAGAAGGGCTGGGGGGCAGAGAGCTGGAAGTCAGGGCTGGGGGCTCGGGTATGCAAGAGGGTGTAAGGGTCGAGAAAGAGGGGGGCTTGGGTAATGGGATAGAGGGTTAGAGTCACGGGCTAGGGTTGCGGGTGGAGGGGAATGAAGGAAGTATCAAGTAGAGGGCTGAGGTAGATAAAGAGGGAGGTAACAACGGGCTCAGAGGAAGGGCCATGGAGGGTAGCGGGAGTCAGGGCAGAGGAGCATGAGGTAATGGGGGGGGTCGGAAAGAAGTATGCAGGGCGACAGGGAGGAGGAGATGCTGGTGAACGGCCCCCCTAAAAACATCTACAACAAACTCGACTGCTCCTGTCCCCTGACTACCCCCTCCCTGAGGAAGCCAACCTGCCACAACTGCACCCCACGGAACGTCACAACCCCATATCAAAAGCCTCCCTGTAATACTTTTGTCGCGCAACTGAGACTACGATAAACTACCGACACATGTCCCACTGACTGCCACGACCCTCAATCCCAACCCTCCGTCCACCAGCAGACCACCGGGACTACACATGCACCATGCAACACTACCCAGTCTGACTGACAGGAACCCAGAACTCCGCCGACAGCACAATCAAAACCCCACAGACTCTTTGTCGCACTGAGAACAACACCTCTCCAGAGCGCCAATCAATAATCCCCCCCAGGATCCTCTTAGCTCCTCGGATCCCGCTAGACTGCCCTGACACCCTATAGTTCACAACCCCTGCCCAGCCATCACAAACTCCCTGGCCCCATCCAAACCACACGGAACACTAATAACTCACACAACCCCGGAAGCCGCGCCAACAACAGCTGCATACATGTACACACAGCAACTTACGAACATGAGGCTCCACCCAGAGCTAAATATGCTGCTCCGCGGGAGCACACAGCCCCGCCCCTCCCGTTGAGCGGGGAGCATGTCTGCCTCCCCGCGGGAGCGCGCAGCCCCGACCCCCAGAGCGCTGCGCGCGGTGGCCGGGCTCCAGGGGAGGGAATGATGTGGGGGAGGGGCCAGCAGCTTGCTGCGCTCGGCCCTGCGTTCCGGCCCGGGAGCGCGGACCCTGCTGCTTGCCCCGCCGGGAGAGTGGGGCCATTTGCCCACCCCGTGCGCACGGCCATGCTGCTCCCTGCCCCCGCGGGGGAAGTGGAGAGCGGAGGACAGCGCGCCGGGCTGGGCAGGATTTTTAGTGGCAGGCTGGAGTCCCGGCAGGCTCCAGTGTGCCATTAAAAATTGGCTCGCGTGCCGTCTGTGTTATACACACTGAGCCAAATTACGTCTTCAGTTATTTCCATGCAACGCCGTTGACTTCACCATACAATTCTGTATGGTAAGCCAGGCTGAAGTCAACAATAGTCGCATAGGCATAAAAAAGATTGAATGTGACCTCACCTCTGTCTAGTACCTTAAGTTTTATCTTCTAAGGACTATCCAAATTGGTATCGAAAGTTGCTTTTTGGTAGAGAGCACAAATGTACATTTTTAAATTTGGTACAGTATGACATTTCACTAATTACAGATGGGCCTAAACCACAAATCATTTTTCAGATCGGAATACAGAACTTCTGCATGGTTTCAGGGAGGTTTGGATTTCAGATTTTGATTTCGGTCCCTGTTTTGTAATACCAATAATACTGTGTGTATATATCATCTACCAGCCTAGGATCTTCAAGAGTTTCAAGCATATAAGCCTTCAACACTGCAGGAAGGTATGGAACTGAGTGTTACATCATTTTATAGGTGAGGAAACTACAGCACAGAGAAGCTAAGTGATAGACTTTATTTCACCAGTGGCACTATTGGGGAAGAACCTATGTCTCCTGACTCCCAGTCCTCAGTTCTAACAATAAAACCATATTGCCCCCATCAATTCACTAATGAAAGCAATGTAAACCTTCTAGAATCCAAGAGGTACCATCAAGTGGCATGCCAGATTATGACTAGGCTAAAGCTGTATGCCAGTTCCTGGAAGGAACATAACATTCTGAATTATCTTCTTGTGTTGGCTGAAATAGCATTTCTTCTACTAGTGAGAAAGTAATCACTATATAATGGCTGAGGGGGAGGGCAGTGAAGAACAATTCAAGCTTGCAAAGTCACACTGTCAGAGAAACAAAAAAACTTTTACATTAAAAATTTACTGACTAGAAGCAAGAGAATAAACAAAAAAGCTTAAAAAAGCTGCTTTAATAGTAATGACCTGCAGAAAAACTGGGACAAAATACTTGATGTAAAACAGATAAAAGCTCAAGTCTTTGGTGTGAACAGCATAGTGACATTATAGTGAACGAAAGCAGAAGACGACAAGACAGCTTGAATTGCACTTTCATCTAGTGCAAAAGGGTTGCTAGTAAAATGTATTTAGGTGATCTGCTGAAGAAAAGAATATACTGCATTTTGTCAGTACCCAGTCACAGCTAGAGACTTTGACAAAAGTTGACTTTCACACACAATTAAACAAAATAATTTCGGTTTTCTAGTTTCATAGAAGCTGATCCACAGACTGCCCTATCTACAGGTTTATTTTGTACTGATCAAAAATCAGGGCATTAATGTTTGTGAAAGAAGACGAGAAAAGGCAGCATCATTATAGCCTTATTTTCTATATATCCCAGGTGAATATAAGGAAAAGAAAGTGAAGCAGGCTGTAATGTTAATGTATGAAGAAAACCTGAAGGGTACTCATCAGCAAGTGATCAGAAACATCTAGTCTTACCTTTGTTAGTCCCTCTCAAATTGAACAAGCAGGGAAGTTGCTGACTGCAGCAAACAAAGACCTTTATCTGATGTTTTAGCTGATGTTCTGTAAGCATTTACCCTCTTTGTAGGGAAGTTACCATAAAGGTTCAGGGCCCAGTTAACTGAAGCTAGAGGGGTGCTAAAAATGGGCTCTCTAATATGAACAAGAGAGGAGGGACAGGCTAATGGGTAGGGCTTTGACTTGGACTCAGAAGAATAATATATACAAAACCTGCAGACATATCTCGACTATTACGATGATCAACATACCTTTCAAGATACATGGATCCTACACATGCTTATCACAACATGTGATGTACCTCATCCATTGCACTACATGCTCTAACAACAACTTTGTGGATGAAACCAGACAATCTCTACACTCTTGAATGAACTCACACAGGAAAATGATTAAAAAAAAAATTAACACCATGTCACCCATGAGTGAACACACTTCATAAAATGATCACTCTACAGCTGACCTATCAGTCCTCATTCTCAAAGGAAACCCGTACAACCCCTTCAAAAGATGAGCCTGGAAGCTTAAATTCATAATTCTTCTGAACGCTAAAAATCATGGACTGAACAGAGACACTGGATTTATTACAACAATCTATAACCCATTAACTCCTCCCCTGCCTCCCCTCCAAGCAGCCCTTTTTCCCCTCCCCCGCCACCCCCAAACTGGAAACAGTCCCTTGAAATATGTGCTAACCACATATGCAAAACAATCTGTTTCACCTTCTATTTAGCTGTGACACTCCGAGTTATGTTTCCCAGACCTGAAGAAGAGATCTGTGTAAGCTCAAAAGCTTGTCTGACTCACCAACAGATATTGATCAATAAAAGATATGACCTCACCTAACTTGTCTCTCGAACTTTGACATTATTGTAATATCGTGTACTTGTAGCCATGTCAGTTCCAGGATATGAGAGAGACAAGGTGGGTGAAGTCATATAGTTGATTGGACTGACTCTTATTGGTGAGAGAGAAGCTCACCTACAGAAGTTGGTCCACTAAAAGATGACCTCACCCACCTTGTGTTTTGCTGTAAAACAGTGTTTTTAGTACATGGGCATGGAGCACAGATGAGCACCAATAAGATGATTTAGGTTACATACAATTATTTGAGCAGTAGGCGCATCACTGGTGTAAGCTCAGAAACAATAAAAGCACAGGCCAATTATATACCTAAATGCCCTTCCTTAAATACCTCCATGTAACTCCCACTACAATCAATGCATATATATATATATATATATATATAGGCAGAACTTGGCACTAGGCAAGGATCTTGCATTAAAGGACCTTAGCAGACATTTCTTTACACAGAGGGCAGTTAATATATGGAGTAAACTCATAATTGAGGCCCCGTTTGTGACTGTATCTAAAAACAAGCAAGGAAATCAATATTATAGGTTTAAAATGATAGCTAGGAGATGGATTCAGCTAGATGAGCTCCATCCAACCTTGGGTCTCCTTGAATCCCTGACCAAAAAGGTTTAATATTTGCGTGTGTTCATAATGAAAAGATTAAAAGTTTAGCAAGGGAACACATCTACATTACATTACTGAATACCCTTAACTACAACTCAGGTCAATGGAAGCTGAAAGCCCTCAACAGAAGCCATGAGACCTTATTATGGATCAATGATGACTGATTCATTTTGGCTCTATTCCACCAATAAAGAATATTAAAGTCCTAAAATATATCAGCAGATCTAACTATATCAAAGCACTATGACAATATTCTGTGTTAGCTGAATCCCATCACATAATGAATTTACCCTGTTAGCACTAAGCTTCAAGGGACCTGTGCGATGGACTATTGGATCGAGAAGCTATATTTAAATAACACCAAAGTTGTGACACAAACTGACAACCCCAAAGAAATCAAGAGTTGACCATTTTCACTGTATCCCCTGTTTCCCTGGCATTGCCCTATCACTTAGTGCTATAAACTAGGACAGAATACCAGCCTTCACTCTGAAGGGTCTCTATTACGCTTTTCTCTTTTTCATCTGTTGACATAACTGTCAAACACCAGAATTAATGTAAAACATTGCAAAATCTATTTAACAGATTAGCTTCAAAAAACTGGTTTTAATTCTATCTATCTGCATAGCAATAGAAAAAGAAATCTTTTACAAATGTAACCACTGCTGCGCGTCACTATATTATTACACACAAAAAAGAGGGTATGTGGATAAGAGAACATAATTATTGTTCCTATGTCTGTAAAGTTTGGAAGGTGTTACATATGGACATTTCAGTTGGGTAGCTATACAAAGAGGATAACATAAAATATTCTATCCGATGCTGCTATTTTAATATGGAAGTCTGTTACACACAATATCGCAGATTCACAGCAGGTCCCTGGAAAATAGTGTCTCTTTAGTGCTTTCTTGGAGTAAACGGGAGACTTTAGGAGAAGAAAAATGAATACAACAAGCAATCCAAACAATTTTTAGAATAATTTCACGAATGGTTTCCCTTTCAGTAGGATAAAAAACCTCTGGCTACTCTCTAAAACACTCTCACTGATAGCTTACTTATTAGACAAAAATTAGTGTCCAATCAACCATGAAAAAGATGAGCCATTATACACTATAAGAGTGATCAAACTGACATCAGCTACTGTACATCTTGACACTTACTACATAATCAAAGTCAACTTTACTATATGTGGCAGATCTAATGTATCTGTCAGTTTATCATCTTCTCTGCTCAGATGAGTCTGTGTGTCACCTATGCACACAGGACAAAACAAATAAATAAATTGCAATGTTATCTCTTCTAGCTGCTCGTTCGGTAAATGGGGATGATGTTTAGTATTCAGTAATGGAGTTAGTAATTTACTGAGAGATAATTTCTTTTGGACCTAAAATCTTTTGCCTCCTGTAGAGCAGACAAATAGAACTATCTAACAGGAAATGGGGCATGATAAAACTGCTTTTTAAATAGAGCTAACAAAATGGAAATACAACAGGCATGTATTACAAAATATACAGCTAACAGTTATCAAAACCTTTGATGTTTTTATAGCTATTTATTATGGGAGAGAGTGTATTAGCTGCTCCAGTCCATTTTAATAAAAGCAAAGTTTAACACATTTTTAAAAATGCTTTTTCATAAAAAGTTAACGAGTGTAGTAGTGTTAGACATGTAGGAGAGTAACTGCTAGAAGTGAAAGACAGTTTTTGGAAAAAAATAATGGCAAGAAGGCATCCTTGCAATCAGGCATAACAGTGTTGTGCATGATGTATTGAGATTTTAAAAGCACTGGGTATTTAATCATTGGAGATCATCCACAAATAACCTTTAAGGGTTTGATTAGAGGCAGCATGGTCTAACAGTTAGGGCACTGCCTTGGATTCAGGAAACCTGAATTCTATTCTCAGTTCAGCCAGTGATCTGTTGTACCGCCTTGGACTTCACACTTCACGGCTCTCAGCATCCTTCTTCTGCCTGGTCTGTTTAGATTGTAAGCTCTTCATGGCAGCACTGTTTCTCACTATGAGTCTGTCCAGTGGGCCAGTGATCGTGGTTAGGGTTTGTGGGTGCTACCGTAATACCAATAATAAATCACACCCTATATAAAAAAGTCCTATGCGGGGATAAGAAACTCCGCAAGTACCCAGACATCGAGTTCCTTCTGAGTTGTTGCATGTGAAGCCTGCACTAGTACTTCCCCATTGGCTAGGGTAGTTAGCCCCCAAGTCCATGGATATCCCCAGGTTCAAAAAGACCATCAAGCAGAAGCTCTGTGCCTCCATGAAGCTCCCCATCCAGCCCAGCTATGTTAGGGCAGGCAAGAAACCTCCACATTACCTCATCTAACCACCATGGCCATGGACAATATCTACATTACCCCATATCTTGCCTAGGATGAGATTTGAATGGTGTACTGAAAGCTGGTGCTTCTTGGGCCGCCAATCCTACTTAAAGGTTGGTTTAGGATCTTCACTGTTTCTTTTAACAACCCTGTTAACAGGGTTTTTATTATTCCTTTTCCTGGGAGAGTTTTAAAAAAGAAGCTGTTTATAAACGTCATTCTAATCCCCAGCCACTAATTTGTGCCTTGCAATATCATACAGCAAATCAGTGTCACTTACACAAATTAATATGGGACATTACACATTGGCCATCTTATTGACAGGCAAATGTGCCGTACCTTATTTCCATTTGGTGCACTTGGGGATCCACTCTGAATGTCAGCACAGCCCTGAGCAAAGGGGTGGGGTGTAAACAGCACTACTCCAGGGGTAGCACCAGGAGATAGTGTGACTCAGACACCACTCTGAACAACAGTTCCTTCCCCGCTTCCTCCTTGTTCCGATAAGATAATATAGGCCTGCACTAACCACCTATCCCCACACTGGTTCAGCTACTCTGAGCAGCTGCACCCACGGTTCCACCACTCACTGTAGGGAGGAGAGTAAACCAGTCGCTGTAATTAGCATAAATTTGTCAACAAAAGTTCATTTTGACCTGGAAAATGAATTTTCATTTTGAAACTGTCAGACTAAGACAGTCAGGGGGAAATTATGAAATTTTCCTGACCCTTTTTCAAGTTAGGAAATTCACAAAACCCAACCCTATTTCATGAACAGTTTTGGTTTTCATGAACTGGCATTTTTGACAACAAAAAACCCCCCACAATAATTAGGCAAAAATTTTCCAGCCAGCTCTAGTCACAGGTAGCTGTTGTTGGTGAAATACATTGGATCTCTCCTCCAATCGGTTAGATAAGACTCTGATTTCAGATACTAGTGACCTTAGCAGTAGCATCTATAAACCAGATTCCCTAATGCAATCTGACTTAACGTGCTTCTCTTCCTAACTTGATTTATGCTCCTCACTCAACCAATGTCCTTTTATCCATTCTTTAGCTATTTGCTCTTTACCATTCTACTCATTAGACTCCTCGATGGGTGTGTTCTGGACCCCAGAGTTTTCAGTTAACCATACATGTGAGTAATCAAGAATAGACCTGAGGTTCCAAATTCACTAGCTAAGTGGGTAGCAGGATCTGCTCCACTGGTACATAGTGTAACCCAAGCAGAGTCCGCCCAGCAGTGCATGTACACTGATAACAGGATACTGTATCAGGAATTAGTGTATATGACATCCCATCTGATACCTGTTCTCCTCTGTCTCTACATTTTGTGAATGATGCTTTTGTCCTTATGGAATCAAACCTCGCTGCAGGCTGGGGGTGATAAAGTGACTCATGAAAATTATGAATCATTTGTTAGCCCTCAGTCAACAACCCCAGCTTGCTGTGGCAGTAACCA
Organism: Chelonoidis abingdonii; assembly: GCF_003597395.2. Classification (NCBI taxonomy): domain Eukaryota; kingdom Metazoa; phylum Chordata; order Testudines; family Testudinidae; genus Chelonoidis; species Chelonoidis abingdonii. The sequence goes on along the minus strand of NC_133776.1, from coordinate 93,230,221 downwards.
CATTCTTTCCAACCTCTCTTCAAGCCAACCTCTTGTGGCATTGGGCAGCATCTATCAGAATCACTCCTGAAATTCACTGAAAAGAAAAAAGGAAACTTAGGGGGATGGGCCCAACTCCAACACCCCTACTTCAACAGTTCCTTGCTTCGAGTGCTGCTCCCCTCTGGACTTCTCACCACAAGAACTTGCTTGTCATGCTGCCTCTCCTTCAATTTGCAAAATCCAGACTTCCAGCTCAGTAGATCCTTTTCACTGGGCCATAAAGACCAGCTTCAGCCCCATTGCTTGACTTGGTGAGTTAATCGATCTTTCCTGCTCATCTTCGGTCCACCTTACTCAGAAGCACAAGGGCTTTATTACTCCCAAATGTTTTGGCACAGTCTCCATGTTGAGCACCCCAAGCTCCTACCCTCCTTTTAACCTTTTGTCTTCTGCCCTTGTGCCATTTCCCCTATGCATTTCCTTTTCGCAGACCAGTGGCCTCTGACCAGACAAAAATAAGTAAACCCAGAAAGGAACAACATCCAGAGATGGTGGAATCATCCATAAAGTTACTCCAGTTACCCAGGGCTGCATTCAAGCCTAGGAGTTCACCAGAATCGTACTCCAGAAGCTCTCAGCCTGGGAGACTCCAACCATCGTGGCATGAAGGTGCCCCTGTAAACCAGTAATAAAAGCAGCACATTGTCCATGTAACCTGAGCTCAGTTTCTTTCCAGAGTGGCTCTTTTGTCCTCCTGTTTGGCATCACTAGCCTCTAAGGAACTTTTCTATCACAACAAGAGATTGACAGATGCCAAATTGTCCATGAAGTGAAGGGAAGGGGGGATTCTTCCCAGTTGAAGATACTTTAAATATTTGACTTCCCAAGTAGCCACAATTACTGAAAGGAGAAAAAAAAATACATAACTTAAACACAAGGAGTTACTGAACCAAGAGTGATTAGCATTAGCGTAAAGCTTTCAGGGCTTTTTCATCTTATTGATTCTAAACAGAATAAATCCGTAAATGATAATATTGCTCAATTTAAATTACTTACACCAAGCGCCGCTTTTCATTCCTCATCAAACAATCATGCTATTCATTCAACTCCATTTTGTAGGGACAAAGCAAATTAATGTGTATAAAACAGCTGTAATTCAGACCAATTTTCTACAAATGTTTCTTTTATGTAGCACACAACTGCTTTTTATTGACGTGGTTTTAATTAGACATATAATGTTATGCACATTTTCTAGCCCAATTATACCTGAAAATACACACACCCCCACCACACACACACAAATACTGGCCATGAAGAAGCAAGCAGCTCCCCCAGTGTTGAAAGTTCTGAACACTGTAACAGGAAGAAATGTCAGTTAAGCATCGAAGGGGATTGTTTAGAACTCTAACAAAAAGGCACAGAGAATTCATGTGTCTCAGGACACTGAAGATTAGGAGCAATACCTTGAGGCTGTGATTTCCTCAGCACACTGAATTGGGAAGGCCTGTTCTTCATGGCTGTAAATCAGAACTTGTAAATAACTCTCTCAAGAGGAAGTCAGAGAGCACTGCAATAACTGCAGACATTTCTTACATTAGCATGAAAGCCTCCAGCCTGGAATAGTTATTTCCTGAGAAACTGATTTCTCTAGCTTGGAAAAAAAAATATTTGAGAGTGGATTTTATTTCACTGCAATGATCAGTTTCCGGCCAAAACACACAGCCTTCTGAGCTGTACAATGCCCAGGAGGCCAGGATGCTGCTTCTTCAGAGAAATTAGCTAATTCTGGGGAAAGAGAAGCCCTCAAGCCAAAAGGAGTAAAGAAGTTCCAGAGAAGAGTGTTCCCTGCCTTCCACAACTCATTCTTTCTAGGAATGTCAACAGACCTAGGCCTGGAGTAGCTCTTGTCATGGGTCACCATACAGACCAAAGGAGCCGCTTACATTTACCCGGAATGAGGGCCTGATAAGAACCCTTCCATGGTGTCTAAGAAGGAAATTCTTGTCTGGTATATAGCTTGAAAAGACTTTTAAAAGGACAATCTCAGTCTACGATTTACTGAGGCACTTGTGAGAAAATGGCTTTCCCCCACCCTTGGAACATTTCAACAAAAAGGTGTGGGGTGTTTGTTTAAATTTTCTGCTGAAACAGCTTTTTTTGTGAAACCAAAAAAATTCTGGTTTTGGTCAAAAATATTTGGAATTGGGGTTTTCAGTTTTCTGATAAAATATCGAAAAGTTCTTGAGGAAAGCACTCACTTCCCAGGAAATTTTTCATTTTGTTGCAAAACCAATTTTCCATTGAAAAAAATTTTGAATTAAAATTTTTGTTCTGCCCTATTTATCTCTTATGCCTGGAAGTCAAGTTTAGTATTTATCAGTAATCTCAATTTGAGGGAGACTGGCAGGTTTTGAAAAATGTGGCTACATTCCAAAATGGCTGTGGACCAGAGAGCTTCAATTAAGTATTTATTATGCAATATTTACCCAGTCATAGAATCTACTGTCTTTGGCCATGATTCATATAAGTGTCAAACAAAAAAGTTATTCCCAGAAACGACCTATTAACACTGGAAACACAGAGGCTGCTCTTAAGTCTTTGTTCCAGAAAGTACTGCTCCCAGGAGGTGGAAATTCAGTGAGTGACATCAAACTATGATATACTATCATAAATATGAGAGTATTCTGCAAGAATCTCCATTTGGCATCCAACTTTTCTCTAACCAGAATTAAAATAGTATGATGTATACATATTTGTGAACTTTGCTAGTATTGAGAGCACTGAAAATATCAAGGTTCATCTTTGTGAATGCTGAGTGTCCAGCTAAAATGATAAAACACAGAGCTCTACTTGAGTGTCTAATGTTAAGGGTAGTTTAATTAATATGATTTAGTCTAAAATTCAGTTGCAAATGAGCCCAAATGCTATTTTTAAGGAAGCTATTCTCTTCTATTTATCATAGGAGTTGCCACCATTTCTCAATGGTTTTAGACTTGGAACTTGGAAGTACAAATCTGAAATGGTCTGAAGTTAAATACATATCTGTCACACCTATCTGTGACCCTATAGGCAAATGGCAGCAGCTCATGTCAGCGTTAACCCATTCTGTTCTCGTCACCAGTCTGCAGGCACACTAGCAGAGAGCCTCCTGGGTTTGCATGGAGAGTGAGCCAATCAAGGCTTTTGCAACATGAGCTGTTTCCTGGTTGTGCAGGGTGGGCAGTAAAGTTTTCCCACAGTGCACCATGCACTTAGGGCTAGACTGGCCACATTTTGTGGGGGGCGCTAGGGACTCCGGGATAGTTATTTAGACTCAGGTCTGTGCACTGTAGTGTGGATGCCAGGGCCCTACGTTCAAACATGGGTCAGAAAACTCTTAACCTAGGTTTTAACTACAATGTAGACACTTCAAGCTGAGGATTCCCTAACACGGGTGAGCTGACGTGAGTCCGGCTAACCCTGGGGTTACACTGCTGTATAGACAAACCCTCAGTGAACAATCCAAGGAGCAGCTCGGAGGCTCAGGGATTGTAGTGTGTCTTTCACTAATCAGCAGAGACACAGCAGGGCCCACAAGACCTAGAGGGGAGTGCTTGTGTTGCCTGTGGCCAGGGGAGTTGGAAGCCAACCCATGGCAGGCACAGATAAGTTTCCCTCATGCTAAGGGCAAGTGGTAGTGAGATGCCTCACAACCCTGGGTATCCAAAGGACGCGTCACACCACCATGAGATATTTACCAGAGATAGTCACAAAATCTAAACAAGTGTTCACAAAAGGACCCAGTACAGACCAAGAACTGTAATTACCACCTTCATTTAGTGACAGGCAATATCTTACCAGCCACTGACACTGTAAAATATAAACAGATTAAACTGATGTTTCAGACGTCTTTAGGATGCTGTTCAAACTCAGTCTGGCATATAGCAAGAGGGAGTTATGTACAAAGGGTATTTCTGAGATCACTTGGCCCTTCAGGGCTTTACAGAGGACAGTCAGAATCATCCTGCCCTGCTATGCTTAAAAGCATGTGTAAACACAGTCTACTCTGGCTGGAACTAATGATACTATTCATGCTGTCAAGTAACAATGAAGACCTGCTAGCATATCTTCAAAACAGAGCTTGCTGTTGGGATTCTGGGACACCAGACACAAGCATGGGAAGAAGAAAGAACTTAGACCAGAGATAAATATTAGAAAAATATATGAATGGTTGAAAGGCATGTGGAGTTGTGTGCACTCAAGTGTTTCCAAAACAGCATGGAATAAGCTCACTCAAGTCTGAATACAAGTAATATACAAATTGAAATAACATCTGCAGAATACAGCATTTTGCTTTTCTTAAGCCCCAATACAAAGCCTGCTGATCAAGAGAAGTCCTTCCATGGACTTTAATAGACTTTGGATTGGGCCTTCAAAGACCAGGAGGAGAACATCTGTGTTTCTTAGAGAAGAACCATGGATAGATACAGGGTTACCAGCTGGAGAGACACAGATCAAAAGAACAAGGATGAAATCCTGGCCCCATTGAAGTCAATGGCAAGACTTCCGTTGATATCAGCAGGCCAGAATTTCACCACAAGAGAGCACCTTAACTTTTGGATGTCATTTTATTTTCTTCCTTGCTTGTCAGGCCTGCTTTCTACTCCCAGCATCCCTCCACATCCTTTCCAGTAGCGTATTTCAGTACTGCCTTGACTTTTCTTCCTTATTGCCCTAGGTACTTTAACTTGAGATTAATGTTTCTTTGTGAGTAACTAATAAATGTAGACACACTCCTGCTCACAGACACAGATGAAAGTGTTAACAGTCAGAGACTATACATTGGAAAACAGCTTCCCCAGCAAAAGACCATTCCTTCATTCTGATCCCAATGTAAACAAGTCAGATATACCTCTCATTGGATCAACACTTCTGCCTGTCGCTTAGATTAGTTGGTAAAATGTGCTAGCCAAATTCTCCCATTTGCTGTAATGGTTCTGTAATGGTCATAAGTGATCTTTTCCTTTTCTCTTATCTTCTCCTTTCTTTCCAGAAGACTGTCAGGCACAGAAATTAAAGTGTGTGAGCGCTGATGGACGTTAAAAAGTAATGGATGTTTAATCTCTAGGGGGAAAACATTTAAGATGTGCACTGGGATGTATTTAATAAAAATTTCACTAATTCAAATAAATCAAGTTAAAATGACAGACTAGCCTGTCTGTCACTTTTCTGAAAACCTTTCATTCAGAAAAAGCAAATAAAAACGGTAAGTCCATTTGTCCTTCACTTTTTGACTTGGAGTGGGGCTGACATTGATGTTGTCGTGAAAGACATTAGTATTTAACTACTTGAAGAAATTCATATAACCGTGTCCTCTAAATTGCTGTAATTATGTTCGCCACATAAGTTGCTATTAGCAACTGTTAAAACTTATATTACTGGCTTGAATTGGGCAGAGGGGGGTATTGTATTGAATTCTTTAGAGCTCATCCACTCAGAAATGTTTGAAATGAGATGAATTTTTTTTTCTTTCTAAAAGGTACTTCTGTATTCCAAAAAAGATATTGTTCATTGTAAACAGAGTCCCTAAAAGCCAGCATAGCTGAGAAATAATGACTGAGTTTAATTATATAAAGTAAAACAAGTCCTTCTTAGATTATTGAACTTACCCCTCAAACATCACTTTCTAGCTTCTCAGCCAAAAATCCACAATATGGATATATTATGATATGGCTCATATTTAAAATGGGTCGTAAGTGCTTTGCAGTATCTATGAAAAGAAAGCCAAGTAGGAATGCAATAATGTATTTTATTCTGCATACAATTTTCCAAATTTGTTTCAACATAAAGATCTAGAATAGCAAATTAGTTTTCCCTTTCAATTAATAGAGTTGGAATGTAACATATTTAGCGGTGAAGTTTGCAAATATATTTAATCAGTACCTAACTGAAGCACTTTAATATGCAGTGCCAATTCGTCTCCAAGCAGAGCTTTTCTTGAAGGATGGATGAGTTTCCCTCAAATGTGCAAAAACCAATAAAATATTAAGACATAACATCTGCTTCATAAAATAGAAATCCCGGATGATGACTTTGGCTCAAAAAAAAAAAAAAACAAAGTGGGTTGAACTGATAAATTCTGTATGTAACAAACTGAAGGTCCAGTTGGGGGATACATGAATAGATGGGAATCTCATTGGCTTAAATACTTGCTCCTCCAAAATAGCCAAAATGATAATTAGCAACAAGCTTCTAGATTTTGAATGAGTAGTGAAAGGGGTCAAATAAAAGGTTTTACTTACTTGCACCTAATGATGCTGTTTTTCATATCAGCGTTGTCAAATGAACACCGTGGAAGAGAACAAGACCGCCCTGTTTGGGAATGTGTTAACATTCTCAAAAGGAAGGAAGGATAACAAGAGATCAAATCAGGGCAGGATTCCCAGGTGCTAGGCCCTGTTCTGCTTTATTTACTCTGTAACTTTGGTCAGCTCACAACTGATCTGTGCCTCAGTTTCCCTATCTATAAAACAGGGTATTCATGCTTCCCAACCTTAAGTGAGGCTTAACTAGGGTTTTTGAAAGCACCTCAGATTTAGTTTCTATACAGATATTATAAAATGAAAACACATTCATTTTAGTAACTCAAGAGCCTCAAGTTTCAGGAACAAAATTGTTTCTCGTTATTAAGAAATCTGCCTCTCTCACTCTGCCTTATAGTCTCTTCTCATGCCCATCTTAAAGTCAAACCAAAATCTTCTTTCAATTTTAGGAAGAGGAGTGCAAAGCTTATTGCTATGAATCAGAAAAGACAGGAAATCCTAAAGCTTTTCAATTTAAACTCAAATTTCACAACTATCATATTTTCTTCGCAGGGGAAACCTTACTCAGTAGGAGTTATCCCATTATTTCAGTGGACTAATCAGAGTGTGTGACAGGACTTGGAAAGTCACACGAGTGTCATTGTAAAGTAATGTTACTGTACACAGGACCTGACTGTTATTTGTTGCCTCAGGATATTTGTTAGAAACATGGAAGACAGCAGCCATAACAAAAACCTGTACATTTCTTCCCAAGTGCTTGAAGGAACGTGATCATGTGAGATATGACCACACTGGCAAGATTCTCCCCCCTCCCCCCGTCTTCGGCACTGATTCAGCAGCCCATCCCTATTCAACAGAGCATACATTTAGCTTTAGGCACATGCTTAAATGCCGTGCTTCGGTCCTGGCAAACACCTGTGCACGTGAGTAGCTTTAAGCATGCAAATAATCATCTTGACTATTCAAGAGAGAGTAAAGTTAACCATATGCCAAAGTTTTTGTAGGATCGGGACCTTATTTCTGCTCTCCACCCAAATAATCAAAATCTTGGTGTTCTTCTTAGCTTTTGTTGTTTTTTGGGTTGTAGTGTAGCATCTAATATCCTAGAATAGATAAGGACAGCATTTAAAATAGCATCACCTCATTATTCTTTTTCACCAGTTCGTGGTTTGGAGGGGGTGGGGGCAGTCACCATGGGGTTTGGTTTTTTGCTTAGCTTCTTGCTTGCAAGCTTTTTTTTGGCCCATGGGATCTAGACTTCATTCAGCTCTTGAATTCATTTTTCTACTGCATCCTAAATCCCCTGGAGATGGCTGGTTCAGAATATTGAGAGAGAAACATACGCATTTGGTGGAGCATTTCATTTCCTCAAGGTTTCTAAATCAAAACTAAACAGTTAATGATTTATTCATACAGATTGAGCATTAACGTCATGATGTCATGTTAGTCATGATATGGCAAGAGGCCCCATTTTGTCAAACAGATGTAGATTAGCTTCAATGACTCAGATTACTTTATCCAAACAATTCTAGGTGTCAGCATTTTCCTACTGATCATCACTAAGGTGCATGTAAAGTGGTTAATTCTTAATTGAAAAGCTGAATAAGAGTCATTTGATTTCCAAGGTGCCTACTTGAAGCACTGCTATCAACGGAATATAGAGCAATAGTGTTGAAAGTGTACACAACTAGTTCCAGGTTCCTTTTAAAATCAGGATTCGTCACATTGAAAGCCCTTCTCTAGCTACAGTATCTAGCCTTATGGCCGTATAGAAAAGCTTAAATATAAACTCCAATGACTCAAAAGCCAAAAGGCAAAATTCATATATATTAAATATAGACACACACCATAGATTAGATGGATGGATGGATAGAATCTGTAAGTTTCATGATTAACTTGATATGATTTTGGATTCTAGCTCAGGATTTTTGAACACTTGAGCCGGAAACACTGTCCTGAACAGGACAGCTGGGCAGGAGGGATAGCTCAGTGGTTTGAGCATTGGCCTGCTTAAACCCAGGGCTGTAAATTCAATCCTTGAGGGGGCCACTTAGGGATATGGGGCAAAAATCTGTCTGGGGATTGGGCCTGCTTTAAGCAGGGGGTTGGACTAGATGACCTCCTGAGGTCCCTTCCAACCCTGATATTCTATGATTTTGCAACTTTGCTGAGGATCTTGGCGTATATTTTGGTTCTTAAACCAGAATATTCATCACAATGGGTTTCAAAGTTTCCAGATTTGACCCACAACATGTGTCCTTTCATTTGTTTAGCAGTTTGCTCACATCAGCAGAAATACATTTTAGAGATAGTGGTGTCTGGCTGCACGAATGTTTGTAAGTCATTTTTTCCTACGCCACTAATCACGAGTCCTTGCTCTGCATAAGCTGTTTTTTGTTTGCTAAAATGCGACTCTCAAAAAAAGGAAATACTTTTTTATTTGTCAAATCAGTGGCTACCATGGCAACATTGATGTTAATTATTGCCTCAGACCACTTTTGGGGTGACTATCCTACTCAGCTTCGGTTGATTGGTCTTGCACTGGAGAAAGCACTGTGAAATATTTCAGAACAGGCAAGAGACAGATGGTTAGCCATAAAGAAATAGTTTATGGGAATATGGTAGAAATCTGTGCATTATTCTCTAATACTTAAATGTTTATCAAAATTATACAATGAGGTCATGTGTATTTCACCAACATCCTGCTTGTTGAACTTTCTGCACAAAGTGCAACATACACTTGTTATGGGGATTTTTTTTTAAATAGAGCTCTGTTGTGCTGTGCATGGCTCACACTATTACTTTTATGCCTCTTATAAAGGTAGGAATGGGGTGCTCTTAAACCAGCCAGGCAAAATTGCCTGCCCTTTTCCAGGATGAAAACTAGCAGTATCTTACTCAAAAAAAAAAAATTACCCTAGGTGAGTAGAATTTTGCAAGACTGGTTTAAAACTCATAGTGCTGGCTTTATGAAGTGCATTTGTGTTTGCTATTTCCATTTGCCTGGGGTGAGGTGTAACAAGTGGGATTATTAGTCATTCTTTGCATTACAATAGTGCCCATAGGCCCCAGTTAAAAGAAGGGCCTTGCTCTTCTAAACACCGTACAAACAGACAAAAGAAGAGACAAAAGATGGGAAGACCTAGAGAGAGGTGCAGTGACTTGCTGAAGGACACGCAACAAATGATTGACAGCCAAGAAGAGAACCCCCAGCTCACCTGACTCTTAGTCCTGTGGCCTGTCCACTGGACCATGGGATGCAGATAACCATTATCACCACATCTCTGGATAAGAGGTGCTATAAAAATACATAGTATTATATTACCAATAGCCAAAAACAGAGTAACGCAAATGTTACCAAACAATATTTTAGTCTCTTATTCCCTCTTGCAATGCTCTTCAACACGTAGCAGTTCTCCCCCTAGATTTCCTTATGAAAGTTGACAGACTCCTCTTCCATAAACTCAAACCTCCCTTCCCAATACACATTTTCAGAAATGTCTGTTTGAAGGGCAAGGACACAGCTGGATTAGAGTCAAGTGGAACACAGATGAATCATCATTAAAATTGTGGTGCTAACATAGCAAGTGAACCCTACAATTCTGATCTAATAAAATCCTAAGAGAGTTGAGAGCACTCATCAGCTTGCAGAATTGGGCCCAATACGAAAAACTAAAGTGAGGAATTCAGCCCCGAGTGGAAGACTGTCATATTCAGGATAAAATTATTTTGGTTCTGCAGATGCAAATTTGTTATTTCAAATACTATTTTGGTTTGACCAACTGGAATTATTAAATTTGAAAGGGGGGGGGTGTTTGTTTTAATCTATTGCCTTTTCCCTCTCCCCCAAATCTGCGATATCAAAAATTGACAATTTTTTTTAACGACTGATTGTTCAGACATATTCCCAGTCCCACATTGACAACAAGGCAATTCTCTGCATGCACAGAAGATAAATGGAGTTAATGCCACTAAGCAAACATGGCATTTTTGTTGTACTGTGATCACAGATGAGTCACTAAGTAAAATGATTAATCACAAATCAATGTTACTAGGCTCATTTAGAGACGATTCACCCTCTGCAAAGCAGGTAGAAGCTCTAAATTTATAAGCTAATGCGTTTATTCTAGCTGTAGCAGTCTCGTTATTGGTCTTAAGCATCACAGTCTGCAGGAAATTTGTGTGCAATTAAGCTAAAGTGATGGCCTCTTTATACACATTTTGGCACTTTTTTATCTAATAGTGTGTTGTGCAAATATACAAATGAATTCAAGCATTACATAGAAATTACAGTTAATGCAATACTAAGAAAAAAAGAGACATATTCTAGAATTTTAATACATATGCCAATAAGGTATTTAGAACTATCAATTACACTCATTTTATCAGCCTGCAAATGGGTTTGTATTAAGATTTTAGTCACTGCTTCATTTTCGGTAGACTAGCGTTTGTAACTTGAAACAAACAGTTTTATGATCTAAATCCTTTCAGGAGGAAGTGCATGGATTTGTTAAGAATAATAGGTTAGTAAGCCGCACTTATGCTTTGAATGGCTTCTATTTGGTAAATAAACTCACCTTATTGAACATATTTCAGTGCTAACAGATGAGGATGTTGTCTTTCAGACTTCATAAAGGACATGCTCCCTTCCGTGTCAATATACATTTTCTCTTGGGATTAATGAAAATATTTATATACATATTATTTTCATCTGCCTACCAAATAAACCAATATAAATGGTTTCTGATAATATTGTTTCCATGCTGACAAGAATGACTGTTTAGAGCAACAGGAGACATTGCAGCTTAGGTACACTGTATAGGCAGCCAACTTCCTACTCTATTTAAAACAGAGACAGCCAAATAGTACTCAAATAGTGTATTAGTAGAATATTTTCAAACAGATTACTAGGCCTGTCTTCCCCTCCCCCCCTCCATGATTCAACCAACTCTAGTAAACAGGTCCACTACTAGAAATCACTCACATTCTTGTTGATTACACTAAGGATATTATCCGATTGCAAATCATTGCATGATATAAAACAAGAATCAGTTTGGGCTACTTTGAAGGCATGGACTTGCACAGTTCCCAAGCTTTGTAAGGTATATATTGTGCTCATGGAAGGTGCTGGACTGAGATTTGAAGACTAGATTTCTCTGTTTGTCAACCAACCAGATATAACTTAGCTAAGGCAAGTTTCCCCACATTGCTCTATCAAGTTGCCTATTCATCCAAAGGGATTTAAGAATGAAGTGTCTAAAGCTACGAGGCTAACAATTTAGGTGTCATTAAAAATCAGCTACTGGAAGGTAGCCAATGTTTTATTTATCTTTAAAACAGGGAGTGTTTCTGGGAATTACAGATCCATGAGCCTTACTTCAGGTAAATTAGTTGACACAATAAATGAAGTTATAAAACACCAGCATAAGAATAACCTAAGAACAAACCAGCATGACTTGTGGAAAGGAAAATTGCATCTCCAATCTACTAGAATTCTTTGAAGTCAACATGGTAGCAAATAAAGGCGAACCAGTAGATATTTAGCTGGACTTTCAAGAAGCATTTTTTTTAAATGGTCTTCCTCAAGAGACCACCAATACAGCAAAACATTCACAGGTTGAGATGTAAAGTTCTGTCATGGACTGGACCCTAATTAGCAAGTAGAAAACAAGAATAGGAATAACTGGTCAATTTTACACATGGTCACAGGTTAATTGCAGGGTGTCCCAAGGACTTGTACTAGAAGCGGTGTTCTAATGATTACCTGGGAAAAGAGGGGAATATGGAGATGACATTTCCAGTGACATTATTTAGGTTGCAGAGAATTGCAAGGAACTTTAAAGGGACCTCAAAGCCCAGTGATTGGGAAACAACAGATGAAATTCAGTGTGGACAAGTGCAAGGTGACACCCAGTGGAAACAACAATTTCAAGCACTGATACAGGTAATTTAAGAACTCATCAGTGTGTAACAACTCAGAGAAAAAGTAGTAGGTGCCATCGTGCACAGCTCAATCTGAGTATCTGGTCAGTAGTGACAAGATATTAGGCTGCCTTAAGAAAGGGACAGATTATAGAATGTTACTGAATTGGATGGCTTGTCTATCACAAACCCTGTATTCCGTTCTCAGTGCCCTAACTCAAGGGAGTTCTATCATGAAAAAGAAAAAATCGAGAAGGGCTCTAAAGAAATGGTTAGAGAAACAAAGACCTCCAGGCAAGTCTTTTTGCTCTGTGTTTGTACAGGACCTAGCATAATGGAGTTATGCTCAAGTGCTACTGCAATATAAATAGTAATAAGAGAAAATAAAACATTTAGGACTATTAGGTTAGAAGAGAGAGAGTCAAAATAAGTAAGATAAATGGTAGAGAAGGGTTCAGTTGGTCTCTTCAGTTTGCTTTTTCTTATAATACAAAGCCAAGGAGAACAGCCAAGGAAATTAACTGGCACATATTTAAATACTGATGAATGGCAATAATTAACAATTCCTAATTAACCTGTGCAACTCAGTGCCAGAAGATATAGGCTAAGAGCTTCGTTGCATTAAAAAACAAGACTAGGAATTTTAATGAGTAAATCCATCCTACAATTACTTCAGCTGTTCCTTCTGATTTTTTGCTTTATCATTATTTTTAGATGGTAAAAGCCTGGTTTTACAACTCCAGTGACCTTCCTTATAGCACATACAAAATTGTTAAACGGATACAATATAGGATCTCTCTCTAAAGGAGGTCAATAATTCCAGCATACCATCAACAGAGAATTTATGGATCAACCCATAACATTCAAGGACATTTCATACGACAGTCTAAAAGGACAACAGAAATTAAGAAAAATAAATCCAAAACACAAAAGGCATAATGAAGAGGGAACATAGCTATTAAATATTAAGATCCCCATGTCCGCAGTTTTCTTTGATGTACAACTGCTGAACATTTTAATGCTTTATTCCAATTTGTATTGTTTAGTACTAAGAATTGTATTTAGTTATGTGGAAAACATAGGGCTACCTCAGGGGTGGCCAACCTGAGCCTGACAAGGAGCCAGAATTTACCAATGTACATTGCTGCAGAGCCACAGTAATACGTCAGCAGCCCCCCTTCAGCTCCCCATACCTCCCCCTCCCTCACTGCACCTCCTGATCAGCTGTTTTGCAGCATGCAGGAGGCTCTGGGGGAGGAGGAAGGGTGGAGGGAGGGCACGGCAGGCTCAGGGGAGAAGGTGGGAAGGGGTGGAGTGGGGGCAGGGCCTGTGGCAGAGCCAGGGGTTGAGCAGTGAGCACCCCCTGGTACATTGGAAAGTTGGCACCTGTAGCTCCAGCCCCAGAATTGGTGCCTATACAAGGAGCCTCACATTAACTTCTGAAGAGCCTCATGTGGCTCCAGAGCCACAGGTTGGCCACCCTTAGGCTATCTTTGGGTTGGGTTGTGTGTGCTGTTACAGTGGGGAGAAAACACAGGCAGCTACACATCCCCAAGCAGCATTGCACTGCGGAAAAGAGATGCCCAACGAACATGTCCAAAGGGATGTGAACAAATGGTGTATCTAGTTGTAACTCACACACCTCTTTATGCAGCCCTGGTCTCTCCTCTGCACCACCATTTCAACTTCCTTGTAGGTAAAAAAGGTACTGCAAGATTGGGAAGAGGAGAGGACTTTTGATGACCAAAGAATGCCATTGTTAATAGCTGTATGGTGTATTTCATTACCTTTTCAAAGTATATTCCCTCACTCAGAGGCTCTTTGGGTAAACTTTTGCTAGGGCCAGTATTCTAGAATTAGTTACCTAAAAATCTGTCCATCCGAGAAGTTTGCACAGGAAGCTCCTGTTTCTTTACAAAACATTAGAGCAGATTTCATGTGGCTGCAGATATAGACTCAGTACCAAGAGTTTTGAAACTTTGCACCTCCACTCTTCAGCTCTTTCACTCCCTCCCTCCATCCCACTTACTGATGATGTATAAGGAAATGAAGTGCCGCTGGGAATACTTTACATTACAGTAGGTGAGGAGCAAAAATACACATGGCTGCTGAAGGAGCTGAACTGTCAATTTTTCCAAGACAGTTTTCCCCTTCTCAGAGGGAAAACGTGTATGAATAGGAAACCAACTCCACTATTGGAAAGCAGTAAAGAACACTGCAGCTGAGCACGTCATTAAAGGATACGTTGCGTCCGAGACTGTTTGTACATGCAGCATGTCCAACTCTAATTATGCAGCAAGGGTCAGCCTGCTACTAGTAGGATCTAAGCTCCTCCCTCCTTGTAGAAACCAGGAGAGAGAGAGAGAGAGAGAGAGAGAGAGAGAGAGAAAGTGCACGTGTGTGTTTAAAGTTAGGGAGGCTCCTGAGAATTAAGTCCAACTACAGAGAGGCCTAAGAAGGGGCCGGCTGCTAAGTAGCAATTAACGTCAAACCTGCCCACAGGGCAAGGCTTTCAAGCGGGTGAGGTCTTTCCTGGGCAGAGCACCTAAACTCTAAAACAGGGGTTGGCCACCTTTCAGAAGTGGTGGGCCAAGTCTTCATTTATTCATTCTAATTTAAGGTTTTGTGTGGCAGTAATACATTTTAACATTTTTAGAAACTAAGTCTATAATATATAACGAAACTACTATTGTATGTAAATAAGATTTTTAAAATGTTTAAGAAGCTTCATTTAAAGTTTAATTAAAATGCAGATCTTATCAGTTTAGTGTGATCCTTGCCCTCGCTGAGTTTTCCAATGCCTGCTGGCATGTATTTGGATACTTCAAGCTGGACACAGGCTTCCGAGCGATCAGTTGTTTAACCAGCTCCAAGAGGGACAGAGGACAGATTTCATGTGTGAAAATACCTGTTCATTCAGATATGTGGATCCAAATGCTGAAACCATTGCAAATGCAATTTTCTTCAAACAGTTAAATTTCACTGGCAGGGACGTCCAGCAGGTCGGAATAGAGGCCCCATGATCTCTCTCGGTAGCTTCAAGGCTCTCCGCAAATCTCCAAACTTTGATGCCCACAATTCTGAGCTTTTTCACTGAGTCAGCTGCATTTCGAAATCTTCAACACCCATCCGCTGAAATACAGATAAATCCAAGTCGCTTTTGTTGAACTTTTCGTGTTAAATTAGAAAAGAAAGCATTGGGCCAAACCGCTGGAAATCTTGAAATCTGTCAGAAAAGTCTGATTCCTGTTCTTGCATGTACATTGTAATCTCAACATCAAACGCAGTACGCTGTTCCATGTGGCGTAATAGTGATGTAAGCAGCAAATCAGGACTTAAAAATATCCCACCACAGTAGCACTGGAACAATTTTTAAGGTAGGGTGCTGAGCTGCACCCCCTCTTGCCACTGTCTACACCCCTCACTGCTCCAGACTGGGGCCAGTGGGCCATAGCTGCAGAGCCCTGGGATGGCAGCCAGGACCCCACGCCAGCAGTGGAGCACCCAGGACTGGTAGCCAGGACCCAGGCAGTGTGAGTGCCACTGAAAATCAGCTCACGTGCCACCTTCGGCACACGTGCCATAGGT
Source organism: Chelonoidis abingdonii (assembly GCF_003597395.2). Lineage (NCBI taxonomy): Eukaryota > Metazoa > Chordata > Testudines > Testudinidae > Chelonoidis > Chelonoidis abingdonii. Next base: position 93,214,427 of record NC_133776.1, on the reverse strand, counting down.
GCCTACCCCTGCTCTAAAACAAGACATTGCTTCCCTCTGTTGGAGTTTAGATGTTCCAGGGGCAAGCACATCCCTGGCTCCAGCCAATCCAAAGGTCACACCCCCATGAGCCTGTCCTGCCTCCACTGTAGATGGTGATCCATCTCTGCACTTTATGGATGCTGAAATCAATGGGAGTTAGGCACCTAAATTGCTCTGGGCCTCTGTGGTTGCAGACAATGCATGTACTGGAGAGTGCCTGAGCATTGCACAAGCAGTGGCTCTGGGCAAGTCCCTGCCTCAGAAATTCTCTCCCTCCTGCCTGTTCTTCACCATGCTAAGCTGGCTATTTACGCAGCATCATGAGGAGGATAATGATACAGACATTGTAGATAAGACACTGTACTGGAGTGTAATACCGTACAGGAAGAGTAGGGCCATAAGCTCCCAGCACGTGCTGAGACTCCAGAGGTACACCAAAGAACACCCTACTCAGCAGTTGTTGTGTATATATTAAGGAAAGATGTTTAATGAGAGTAAAGGGAACAACAGAGACAAGCAGAAGGTGAAGCATTTTGTTTACCTACAGAACAGGTTCAGCAGAGGCAGCAATCCAAGTTTCCCCAAGTCACCAATGAACGAGCCTCAAACTTTACCTGGAATAATCAGTGAAAGGGTAGGAATCAGCACTGCAGCCATTTTTCTGAGGGTGCCAACTGCCATGATCTGAGTTTTGTGATGTAAATACCTGTCCAGCAGAAGGAACTGGATTCAGACTATTTCATTTCACATCAACCACCTAGGCATGCAGCTGTTAGCAACTTTCAGCTAATGTTCAGCAGTGCTGGATTTGAACCAAAGTTCAAGAGACAAAAAGGTTTTCCCTGTTAACTACAGATAGGGTACATATCCAACTTCCAAATACAAGGACTATCAACAGAGAAAAATTATGGCAATGTCACTTATTAAAAAAAAACTAAACTAAACTTTTACAAAAAACACCTGAAGTGTGTAAATTTAATTGTAAAGATAGCTACCACATTCTTTTATAGCTTTCTCTCTCCTACTAAAACATTCTGGAGCACGAATCAGTCATCCTGATAATAAGTATAAAACTTTTCTCTTTGAGGAATAAAGAAAGGGAACTGAATAAAGAACAAGTGTTAAACTGCACTGTCAGAGGAGGTAAATAATACAATCACAGAACTCCCTCTAGTGGAAACAAAGTTAAAAACCTTAACTTTTCTAGATTGCAATTGCAATACTTTGAGATTAAATTGTTTCATTTTAATTGGTAAACCGAGGAGTCAATTCCACCACAAATTCTGCAGCATAGCAGAATACACAAGGCCTTGCCTAAATGGCTCTGAACATATCTATTTAGGATATGTCTTCGCTAGTTAACTCAAGTAATCAGCAGCCAGGGCTGAGCACCCAGGTTAGCCTGGCCCATGTGTGAACTGCCACACTAGAAAGCTCTCGATGCTGCAGTCAGCTGTGTGTGTCACTAGTACTTCTGTAGGCTTGTCCCATGGTTCTTTGTGCAGAGCCACTTGATTCCTTCCCAGTGAATTGTGGGAGAACTTGTCTGTCCTTCCTGGGCTACAAGGGGAAGTGTGGGAAAGCAATGGAGGATTATCAGCCCTCAAGTGGTTTTACCTGCATCTTCACTATAAAGTAGGTGGGTTATCTGCCTGACTGAAAGCCTCACTTGGGCTTTAGCCAATAGGCCAGCTAGCCTGGGTTGAAAGCACCACTAAAGTCAGATCAGAGGTTTGTATGTGGGGATAGATTAAAGACTTCCTGTCCCTATGCACAGCACCATGATCGTAAAGAACAAATGAGAACTTTTGGTGACAGTCTGTACGTGCAAAAACAAGAAGTCCTTGTGGCACCTTAGAGACTAACACATTTATTTGAGCATAAGCTTTCATGGGCTAGAACCCTCGAAAGCTTATGCCCAAATAAATGTGTTAGTCTCTAAGGTGCCACGAGAACTCCTGTTTTTGCTGGTACAGACTAACACAGCTACTACTCTGAAATCTGTAGGCGCAGTCACTGATTAAAGCCAGAGCATTTCTGCTAGCGGGTCTCAGGTTATGTAACTCATTTCCTCTGATCCATCAGAGTTCAACTGAAAGCACATCTGCTTTAGTCAAGTGTATGTTTTACTATAAACCTTTGCTTGGTTATTTATTATGAACAATTAGGGCTGTACATGCTGTCTACTACCAAAGGCAGTTTAAACATGCTGCATTTCTTTATGCCATCTGCCCAGAAGTTGGGCAATGGGCACATAAATCCTATGTCAAACTTTATTGTTCAAAACAAGACACCACATTCAGTTTCATCAGCACATCTTTGCTATGTTACTTTTAATTCCAACCCGTACTTTGATGTTCACATGACTATTTTAAATACAATGCAGAGCTGAAAATAAAGTCAGTCACCAGTGTTGCAGTTCTTCACAACTTCAGAAAAAAGCTTTCTATAAACATTGTGGCAAGTAGGTACAGAATTTACAGAGGACAGTTTTATGTACAAAAGTGCATTGTTGCAATACATGTAGCAGAAACCCTGGAAAAATAGCTCCAATTTAACAGTTTTATACATTATAACTCTTAAGACTATTTGAAGCAGATTTTTCAAATGAGAAATTCCTCCTTGCTTTACTTATGACCTTTAGTCTTAGGGTTCCAATTTAGAATGAATTAATTTGAAAATTTTAACCACATTATGAAATGTTTTAAAGCTCTCTGCATTTCTCTTCTCTGGCTATGATTCATTCAGACCAAAGTGTCAAAAATACAAGGTTTGAGTTTGGCTAAAATCTGCACTTCTCAAATCAAGGGCTGCAAGAATGGGTCTTAATGCACACAACCCATTTCATCTGAGTTTTCCATGCACAAGAATTGCAGGATTAATTAGTCAACAAAGTAATGACCATTAGGCCAGCTAGTCTTAAATGCTGGCCATGAGAAACCGAGGCCTAACATGACGCTTCAGACATCTAAAATACATTTTTAGAAATCACCAATATTTAAAGGCCAACATATCAACCTACTTTTGAAGTTCAAGCAGCCATATAGGAAAAGTACAGGCTTCATGCCTTTCAGCAACTCAGATCTATATATATAGTCAAATTTATATACATTTTTCCACATCTAGTATGTACTCTAATATTTTAAATGCATATGTATAAATTTAAGTAATAATTTCTAAAGAAAGATCTTCACAGGTTTTATTGACCACAATATAAAAAAGTTCACATTCAAAAACTAAATATTGAACCAAGAGATCTGATTTTTGCTTACTGCTCTCAGTAAGCATTCTGTACTGAATGTAAGTTTATCAACTTTCAATCCAATTAAATTTGTCAGGATGTTAAAGGAAAAAAAATACTGAAACCATTTCAAACAAAACAGAAGATGAAATTAGCTATACATATACAAAAAATGAACAGGGCTGTCAGGCAGTTCTTTCTTCTTCACGTTTAATCATGCTCAAGACTTTTGCCTTTTTTTTTTTTTTAAACAATCCTCTTGAAGTTTGATTTTCAGTGCTCCTTCTAAGCCTCTATAGAGAAACAATTCCCAGGCAAACTGTTAATGTTTTTGCAGAGTTTAAATGGATTATATTTATATCACAGCTGTTAGAAAGCTCAAGACAGCCACAGAACAAATACTCAGGAACCAAATAACTATTACCACTTCCTTCTCCACTTGTACATTGCTTCCAAGATTTAAATTTCCATCAAGGGATAAGAAGTAGGATTGGACTTTTAAAAATGCAGTTCAAAGTTCTAAAATTTTAACAGTTTGGGTTCTTTCTATATCTAGGATGCCAGTCCTGCAAAGACCAGATGGGTTGACAAATCGCAGCAATAACTAACATCCATGTGGCAAAACTTAAATAAATATTCTTTTCAACCACAAACCCATAAATTAGATTGACACCATGGCCAAGTACCTGATGAGAATGACACTGCATTTTACAAGCGAATACCAAAATCATTGACAAAAAAGCACTGGGGCTGAAAAAAAAAATTATTGTTTCTTCAAATGTGAGAACTGAAATCTATGTAGGGGCAGAAGTATTTAACTTTTTGCATTCTGTTATGCCTTTTGTTCTTGGAGCTATTTTCCCTCTAGCTCAGATACACAATCTCAAAGTATAAATAAGCACCCCAGAAAAAAGATATTATCTACAGACTGTTTCTGAGGTGCTGAGCACTTGGCCTCTGATGGACTGGTTTTACAAGACAGAGATAAGAAAGTCAAAACATTTAGGTGCATGAGATAAAGAAATGAAGAATGTTCCTTTTGGTGACCAAAGAACCAAATAGTTACAACTGAATAACCAATAACGTAAGATTTTACTTTAGTTGCAGGATGCTAAAAACTACAAACAATTAAAACAGCACCATTTTGGCACCTTTTGGAAGCCATTTTTTCCTCCACTCTTCTTGACTACCATCATCAAATTATACAATGAGGAGCTGAACTCTCCAGGTGATGGTGAACCACCACCACCACCATTAGGCCAAAATAGTTCTGAAACTATTCATCCAAGTTGATGAAAACTGGAACTATCTAACCATTAAGCTTAAATTTAGATTTACACTTCGTTTTATATAGGATCACTAACATACCAGGATAGAAATGCTACTTCTTTTCCTCTCATTTTGTATTGTAAAATATTAATGAAGAATTATATTGGCTAACATTTAAACTGACTCATTCTGCTCTTCATTTCTTTAAAAAATTGTCAGATTTTGTGTGAGGGACCTATTTTAATTAATAATTCATTTTGTAATAATTTTAATTTTGTATTTTTCTTTCCCAATTCATAATTTTAAACAAATATCAGACTCAACTTAAGGCACATTTAAAAGTGATATATCCTCATTATGACAAATGGGGATATACACATCCTTATATACAGAGGTGAGAACTTAAATTAAAGCTTGGAGGCTACTATAACATGTCTTGTTTTAATATTCTAGTATTTTCAAACAAAAAATGAATGTTTTGAATGATATCCAGTTTAAAACAATTATAAAAATAAGTGAAGCATTTCACATAACATTTACCAAACGACAAACAGATAAAAATAGGAAAGCCTCAGGATTTCCATTCCTTTCAGTGAAGTTTCCCATTTCATAGGAACTCTGCTACTGCACATCATCACTATAGCACAATCTTCCTCAAACAACTTAAGGTTTAGATTTAGACATTTATTATTTAGAAAAATTAACTAACTTGCCATTCTGGTAAGTTAGGGTGACAAACTGCTTTGGGGTTCACACTAACATTTACTCTACTCTGAAGTTGGTAATAAGTGACACAAAAAAGTTGCATCTCACCAAAATTAGGATCACCTCTTGCAATAAAAACTAAGAATTTTACGCATTGAAGAGTAGACTTGCTGAGATAGAAAAATAAAGTGACAGTTTCATGCACCAAAAAAATTTAGAGATTGCACCCTTCTTACAATTAATTTCAGCGTTTCAATGCTCTCTGTGACAACCAATGTGCAATTTTCTTTAGATAAAGATGCATATTTCAAAGCCACTGTAGAAAATAAAGGTTGTATTGAGCTGTGATAGATACCTATATGGATTACGTGAAATGTTTCATGATGAATTTGTGAACTTCTGCCACAAAGGTTCAATAACTGGACCCCGAAATTAGCAGTATTAACAGCAATACAATTTCATCTATCCTCCATCTCAGAAACTTGTTAACAGAAAACGTAAGGATTATTTGGTTTGAGTTACACTTAACACTACAAACAAGATTTACTATTAAAGTTTATGGGACTGGTTTTGTATTTTACTATTGCAACCGTGTATAATAGACAAGTAATAATGAAAAATAAAAGCTCACTGCCTAGGACAAGTTACCAGTATATTCAAATGACAAGACAGAAATGACACAGCAGATATTTGAATTTTAAAACTGACAATTAAGATATTTCTCATTGCCACTGAAGAAAGTGGGCAATCAAACTCTTAGTGACTTTTGAAGAATCAACTGAGTAGAAGAGTTTACATTTATTATTTTGACGCTGGACCTCTCTCTTATGGAGCCCTTTCATTTGTCACATGGCATTATAAATACTTAAAGGAATAAATACTTACTAGATATTTCAGATCTCCAATATATTTTGCATCAACTCACAGGTGGTCCATGTTCTGGAGTTCGTAGTCAGCCTATGTCATTTACTACCAAACAAACATTTCCAAAGATGCTACAGTCTAAATGTACGTTGTCACGTACACGTATAGAAGTTTTTATTTTGATCTTCCACTGAAAGTGTGATCTCAACTGTAGTATCATTGTTAACATTTTCTTTGTCCACAGATTTTTTTTCTCCTTAATTTAACTTTTGCAGCCCACCAGAAAACAATAAAATTCTACTGTCAGGACTAATTTAGGGCCCAATCCTGCAAACATTTGCACTAGTGGATAGTCACACTGAGTTGACAGGACTACTCACACGTGTAAAGTTATTTACAAGCAGAGTTAGGTCCCAATCCTGAAAATACTCACTTCAGGACTCCTGTTTTCTGAGGCCACATTAAACTGACAGTAAGAGACAAACTCATTTTCTCCAGAGTGAACCATTCTAAATGATATTCATGAAGCACCACTATAAATCAGAAAGGTCACCTTCCTGAATTCAGAACTGGGTCGTTCTAGTCACCTCTTTCACCTCTAATAGTTGCATTTGAATGAACATACAGCAATTGTATCTAAAACAAAAGATGAACTCAACAACAAACATTTCCATAATAAAGTCAGAAATTCATTTACTAATTGTCAAGAATAAAATCATCTCAATTTGAGTTTCCAAGTGCAGAAATAAAAACTAAAAGGTGTGTCTTGTTCTCCTCCGCAACACTTATTCAAAAGGCTATACAACCAAACCAGTACTCTGAGAGTTAGATTAGCAATGATACAACACCTCATAAAAAAGTTCCAACACCTTAAACTATCCTGCAAGTGGTAAATAAACTGGCAGCATACAGTTAAAACACACAGCTGCATCAATAATTAGGTTCTCTTGCCAACAGTAACAACATATAGTTATTCTTACATAGGTTTTGACCATAAAGAAATACCTATCAAGTTTGGGCATCAATTGTTTGCACATTGGTTTCCAGTAACACTTTTAAGACTTTTTTTATGAATGGTATCCTATGACTGAACCGTAGATATTAGTGTAATGTATGAGATTTTCATTTTTTAGGGTTGTTTTTTTCCTTAACATCAAGAAAGAGGATGTACTGATTAACCATTAACAACATAAACAAGACTAGCAAAGAAACCAAAAAACTAATCATTCAAATATTGAGGAGCAAGATAACCTTTTAGAGACTAAGTTTTACATCTTAAAGAACAGCCAATTCCTCCTAGAAAAAATTCTACTTTTGAAAATGACCGTTTTCTTCTACATTGTTACTAGCTGACATTTGCATTACAGCTTTTTGTGGTGAGAAGTCTGCTTCTGCTTATTACTCCCTAATGGCTTCATAATTCTTTAAATGAAATCATAACCATAATTTCCAAAAATCCAATTTAATTTCATGAAGTACTAGGATTTGATAGGGTGAGGGGCAAGAACAGAGCAACTTATATAACTAAGATCCTGTTTTCATGAAAACAAACCTTCTAATAAGAAATAAGGGAACACACAGAACAAGATAAAGATGAGATTTCCTGTTTAGAAACAGTTTTTTTTCAAAGTTTGCTATCAGTATCAGTGTGTCTAAGAAAGAGTATCAACCCATTTAACAGAACAATCCATTCCCGTTAGCTTCTTGAAACCAAATACCACACAAACCTAATTCAGTGGCTTATTTTTTAGACAATATCTTCTCAGCAGCTTGTTAAAGTCACTGTGAAATTGTCTGTTGAAGTCTCAATCTTAGACAAAATTGTTAGTCTTAAAGAGTCAGCTCACTCTAAGAAATTCTAAATGTCCAAGTTATTAAAATTACACTCAACAGAGGGTTCTGTTTGATACATTGTTAACTCTGTCCTAATCAAAATTTTGGTCAAGAAACGCATGTAAACAAAGATAATACACTTAAGGCTTAGAAAGAACACTGATAAATTCATCCCTGTCACATTAAAACATCCACATCTCCTTCATGGCCCTCCTCAGTCACTTTCAAAGAGAGCACTTCTTCATTAAGAAACAATCCACTCAGTCTTTCCTTACGAGCCTGTCTCTGCTCTTTCAGCTGTCTCTTGCGTAAAGCCTTTTGCTGTAGCTTCCGCTGCTTAGAACGTTTCTGTCAAAATAAAGACAAATGTCAAAGTGAGTTCTTGTATATCTGGACTACTGGAATAAACGGTCCTTTATTAGAAACATTAAAGGTGGATTTTAGTGAACATAAAACTGCTCTGAGAATTGACTAAAAAAGGCACCCTTACTCAGATCTATTCCATGTGTTTATTCAAAATCATACTTAATTTTGTCACTAAAATAAGCAACTTTTTACTGTTTAGCCATGCAGAGCCAATGAAACTAAGAGTGAGCAAGATGCAAATTCTATTCCATGTTGTGCATTGTCCAAACTGTTTAAGTATCTATCAGTTATATTTGTGAAAACTCACTGGAAGAGGATGCATAGTAAAACTGAGCCTTAGAGATGAAGAACCTTAACTGTAAGTGATGAGTCACGAGACCAAGAGAAATCAGCTTATCTTAAATCCCAGACTGAGTTTGCAAAATTGGAAGAAACACACATACAAAATGAAAATCACTGAGACACAGATGCTGTAATGTTACTTTTAACGAATCACTTCTCAGTGTACAACTATGCTTGCATGGGCAAGTAACCTATGAGAAATATGTTGAATAAACAAAAAGAAATTAGGAAATCAGACAAGTTATATCACAAAGATCAAGTATTCTTGAATATTCATGTACTGTGCTCTGAAAGATTAAATTGATCTTTAATAAATTCAAAGAAAGAACACATGCTTTTACCATTAAAAAAGTCAAGTTGATTTATCAGCTCTTTAAATATTCAAAACAAACAAATCCAACTAGTCTAAGCCCTACCACATACACACATCTCAAAATAATTCTTCACTTGCAAAAAAGTTGCACAAAGCAATATAAGAACACCTTTAGACATTTTACTATCATGTCATGGGGCAACGAGTCAAAAAATTTCCTTGGGTCCTGCAACTATCAGTGATACTTTTTCTTTCAGTAAAAATATGACAATCAGTTCACGTAAGTGACTTAAACAATTGATGTGCACACACACTCTCTCTCACATACACGCGTGCGCATAATTGGAAGTTTTACTTTTGAATCCCGGATTCTCTCTGCAGCACTCGTGGATAAATTACTATCACTGTGCGCTCGACTCATGTTGGCACTGGAATTTGAAGCAGAGTTGCCAACACTGGAACTGCTGCTGCTTGCTGAGCTGACCATACTGGCACTGCTACTGCTGGCACTTGCACCACTCACACCACTGGTGCTTGCACAACTGTAGCTGCTTCTCTTCCAGCTTTCCCTTGCAGACCGTTGTCGAGGACCATGTTCCTTGATATAGTTTCTCACCTTTAGAACAAAAGCATTAAAAATGATAAAACCTTGATTGGTACGGGACTGTTTTGTGACAGCATATTTAGTGGAAAAGCTGCACATTTTATGTTTATTACAACTAAGTTCTGGGGGAAAAACTAAACCAAGAGTAGTCTAACACAGTGATTCAGTTAGCCAGTTAAAACTACTTATTGTAATGACCACTACTAACATCGTCACTTCAGCTCTCTTACAACAGGCTTAATTAGCTAGAGAATTACTTGCCTGACATTCTTTTTACTTTAATATAAACAAACATTCTTCCCCTTTCTATTTAATGTATTACAAAAAATATACCACCACATAGAAAGTCAGCCACAGTAGTAAAAAGACAACTAACATTTGTTTAAGCAAAGTATGTTTTATAAACTTATTGTACCACACAGACATACCCAGTAGTAACCCTCAGAAGAATAGATTCTTACCCCTTTTAGGTTAGGATTAGGGTTTTTTAAGTGTTCTGAAATATGAAATGGGCATGAATCTATGAGGGACCTGAGTGCACTCAATTTCGATTGAATTCAATAAAAGCTGAGGGTGCTTGGCATCATGCCAAAACCGGGCCGCAAAACAGGTTCAGCAATAATATAAGTGGAGGGAAAACAAAGCTTATGATAAAGATGAAGCTATGCGGTACTGTCCACCTCATCAGGTGACACTAAGGGTTGGCTGAGTAGCTACTCTGCACACGCAGTGAAGAGTTATTACTGCTCTATTTTCTATAAGGCCAATAATCCTCTTGCTTCAATAAGTTTTTTCCCCAAAAAATGTTCATATAGAAAGCTGCCAAATCAATCAGAAGAATTATGTCGCCTCTCATGAGAATTCCAGTTTTGTAAGAACAAGAAAAAGGGTAAGCTACTTACAAAGTAATGATCCAGCCTTTAATCAAATCTACTCAATATGTGCCTTTGGGTTTTTGTTTTTTTTAAAGTTTAGTTTTGTTTTTGCAGGTACATTAAGGCCCCAGTCCTTATGTAGGTGTATAAGTATAGTCCCACAAGCAGTACCTTCACTTTGGGACTACTCATATGAGTGAAGTTACACATCACAGGAAGCAGTTGCAGGATTGAGGCCTAAATCTTGAAAAAGTTACTCAGCAAGTATTTTGTCTGAAATTGTTTCATATGCCAGAACTAACTTACCACTTCAGCCACATTTATGTAATTACTGTGTTTCATATAAGGTCCAGGATCACATACTGATATGAAACTGTTGAAAAAAGCCAAAGTTCAACAAACTTTGTGTTCCATCCTGCCCACTGGTACTCCATGAATACGGAAAAAAATCATAAGTCACAACCCAATAGATGATGTTCTGAGACATGTATCAACACATACCACAGGGCAATGGTAACTCCAATTCAACAGACACATACTAAAATTTTAACCTACCTGTTTCAATTTTTCATCTGTGAGACAGTTTAATTCAATAATAAACTCGCTATCTGTAGGCGAGATCTGAGCAGTGGGATCAATAATTTTAATAATATCAAGTTGCTCTCGAAGACCCATCTCAGTACTGACTTTCCGACTCAGGTATTCAATATATTCAACCTAATAAAAACAAAACACAAAGTTATTAAAAATTGTTAGCTCTTAATATGAGTCAAAGCAGAAATAAAAGGAAGGAACCAGTACCATGTGGGATCAAAGAAATGCTCTCAAATGTTGCATTTCCTATGATTCTTGACTCAGCCTAGTTGAGTATCATCGAAGACAAAAATTCAGAATGAAAAGTAAAGGAAAAAGATAACCATCTCAATATGAATGCTTGACAAGGAATTTCATCTCTCACTTCAATAGCCATGTACAATTTTTCAAAATCATGCTTATATTGCTGTAACCAATAAAACTTTTATTAAACTAACAATTTAATTGAGTCTTAATTATTCTGTACATCCACACTGGTTCTCTCCAATACAAATGAAAACAAAGCTTACCTGTTCATCATTTGTCATTGCGCTCCATGGGAGTTCATCAAGATTCCTATGTTTGTTTTTCTTTTTTGGAAGCAAGCTCGGAGAGCTTGGAATACTAGGTATGACATCAGAAAGTACATCACTCCCACTTGCAATGTCACTGCCAGGCAACTTATACGTGTACAAAGAAAAAAAAAATAGAACAAAATCTCAAAATATGCTAGGTAGGAGTAAAAAAAACAGTCAGATCAATACCATTAACCATGCAAAATATGCTGTCAAATGGGCAAAGTATAAGTTCTTAATCCAAACAAACCAACAATGATTTACAACTGCAAAGCATAAAAGTTAATTTCATGAACCATCTACGGTAGTGACGCGTAGCAAACTCAGACTATGCAGTTTTCTACTTCATGATTTCCCTTTTCAATTTGCATTCAGGGAAATGGCAGAATTATGCAGCATTTCACTCTTCCCTATCCATTAACATGCTATGCTAGTATATTCTATTCCTGGGGGAATTCTGCACCACTGTGTATGTGCAGAATTTATGTCCCCCCCGCAGAAAAATTACTTCCTGACGAAGAAGCAAAGGGAAGCCACAAGAGCAGTCGCGAACCCCCCCCCCATCCTCCCATCAGTACTGGATGCCCAGGGCAGCTGGCAGAGAGGTAAATTGCTGTGGGGAAGAGGGCAGGACTGGCGAAGACACGGCTGGTAGCTCCTACCCTTGCACTAGGCTCAGCTGCTAGTCCCGGCTGGACTAGGGAGGATTGGACTTCCTCTTCCCCTGCACAGCATCCGGGGATGGGTCAGACCCAGCCCCAGATATCTCCCCCAGCTGTAGGTGTTAGGCTATAGATATTCAGGCCTGTCTGCAAAGGCCTATACTTTTAAGAATTTAGGTGTATTCTTATCACTTAGCTAGTTATAGAGGTACAAAAGAATCAAAATCACTGTCTGCCGGTGTAAGGGCCTTCTCTTATTGTGACAGTCTGAGGCCTGGTTCTTAGGCTAAGGCCTTCAGCTAAGCAGCAGAGTCCAGCCATAAACTGGGAAGTGTATGGTCACATCCTCTTTCCAAACTAGTCACACTGAAATAAGGTGCTACTGGGCTGTTAGGAACACAATCCTGTCCTGATATTCCTATTACCTCCAGAGAAAGGGAAGAGCCTACAAGATGTAAAAGGAAACTTAGTTTGATAGCATCCCGTCTGGCAAGAACTCATTTATCAATAGCTGGAATGTGAAATCCTCATATCTGTATTGTCTATCACTGTAGTCTCCACTTCCCTATTGTTTGTCTGTATAATCTCTGTCTGGTTCTCTGACTGTTTCTGTCTGCTGTATAATTAATTTTGTTGGGTATAAACCAATTAAGGTGGAGAGATATAATTGGTTAAATAATCATGTTACAATATGTTAGGATTGGTTAGTTAAATTTCAATAAAATGATTGGTTAAGGTACAGCTAAGCAGAACACAAGTTTTACTATATAGTCTGCAGTTGATCAGGAAGTAAGGGGAGAATGGGGGTGGGGGAATTGGAATCATGTTTCACTAAGGGGGGGAAATGGGAACAGGGACTGGGGGTGGGGGAATTGGGATCTTGTTTTGCTAAGTGGGGGAATGGAAACAGGAACAGGGACACAGACAAGGCTCTGTGGTGTCAGAGCTTGGAAACAGGACACTAAGGAAGGAAACTGGAATCATGCTTGCTGGAAGTTCACCCCAATAAACATCGAATTGTTTGCACCTTTGGACTTTGGGTATTGTTGCTCTCTGTTCATGCAAGAAGGACCAGGGAAGTGAGAGGGTGAAGGAATAAGCCCCCTAACAGTAGGAAGCTCTGTGAACTCCCCCATGCTTCCTGCACCCATGGCTCTTCAGCCGCAGGGAGAAGGATCCCTGTGCAGGGAGCTGCTTCCCCATTCACCCCATGAATCCGGACCGTCCCACTGAGCCTCACTCCCCGGCACTCAGAACTCCCTCCTGATGAGCCCCACTCCCCCTGCACCTGGACCATGCCAACAAGCCACCCACACCGCGATCCTCACCCCAACAAGACCCATTCAGTTGCATCTGGATGCCCACCCCACTGAGCCCCATTCCCCCAGCATCTGGATGTCCCACTGAGCCCCCCACACCCAGACTCCCCCTGCTGAGCCCCAAACACCTTCACCTGGACCCACCACCCACAAAGTCCCATTACTGTTGCACCCAGAACCCCCCCCCAACAAACCCCTGCGCATCCAGATCTCCCACTGAGCTGCCCGCACCCAGATGGTCCCACATAGAACCCTCTCAACCCACACCTGGATCCCCCCACACTAAGATCCTGCCTTGCTGAGCCTGCCTGCTCACACCTGGTGCACCTGGCACGAAGGGGCAGGGCCTGGACTGTTTCTTGGGCATATCCAGTCCTTGTTCTGCATCACGGTTGGGTGCAGCTTCACCACTGAGTCCGTATCCTGGTGGGGAGCTGCACAGTGAAAGCCCACATCTGTTCAGCCAGTGGCCTGTGCTCCCCAATGCCATAGTGAAGCCTCTCCATCCAACAAATAAAATTTGCAGAATTTTAAAATATTGTGTGCAGAATTTTTAATTTTTTGGCACAGAATGCCCTCAGGAATAATGTTCTCTATTAAAGCATCATTCTCTGCCAAGCATCATCCAACAGGAATGACCATTGTGAAGGGAAATCAAGTGAACCTGATTTGCCTATGTTCTGTTAGAGTCAAACTTTTTATACCAGAAAGAATTAAAAAAAAAAAAAAAAAAAAAATAGCCAAACACAAGCTGGTTAAGCTGGCACTATTGGAGTAGTGCTAGAGCAGCTGGCTACGAACACACTACCTTCTCTGGCATTCTGTCCAATTTCACTCTGTGAGGTTTTGCATGGGCTGCAGCCAACTATATCAATCTGGAGCCTTGCCACATGGCTAATGAATTCTAATGAGAAGGGTTTTAGCCCTTCATTGAGGATTGTTAATGCTTCCCATTGTGAAAGCCAGGGTGCCAGCTATACTTAAATAGCATATGAAGAAGCGCCTGCTCAGAAAATCACTGCTAGTCAATTACTGGACAGTCTCTTACTCACCAATTTTAAGGAAGCTCAGTGACAGAGTGGTACTAAAGAAACTTCAGACAAATACTGAGGTTGAGGGTGCCCTCAAGTAATGCCAGATTTCAGAGGTGGGGACAGGCCAAACTCAATTACAATGGAAGCAATGCTGATGGCTAAGGAGAAGTATCTGGGCACAACTAGCAAAGGTGAAAAGCCCACCTTCCATTTGTGTGGATGTAAGGCCAACCTTTGCCAACAGTTTGCAGTCTGGATTTTACCACTGCACCTGAGGTCTCAGCTATCAGCTGTAACACATACTATCTCTCTTTGTGTATGGCTGGCCTGGAGGTTGTGATCATTGTCTTCTGAGGCATCCCCAAACCAATGATCCATGTTTATTACCTCCAGACTGTGTTACTCCAACACAGGCTACTTGGGGCTAGCCATGAAAAGTCCCTAAAAGCTTCAGTTAGTGCAGAAGGCAGCACAAACCTGTTGTCCGCAATGGCTACTTACTCACTTCTGTGCTGAGTACCATTCAAGAAGATATTTATAATCTGGAACTTCTCTCTCCTCCATCACGTGAGTAACTCTGTCAATATATGTAGCTTAAACTTCCCATGGCAGGGCAAAGTGCTCCTTCTAGAGTCCACTACAGCCAGAGTTTAACATGCTTCAGGGCGGTACAATACTTATCTGTTTGGTCAAATTTCTGAGAATGTTTTATTTAGTTTAAAAACAGGAAGTGGAGGAACAAGGTTTAATTTCTGACCTTTACATTGACAAGCTGGTATTTTATTATATAAAAGTAACTAGTTATTATAAGGTGCTCAGATGCTTAGAAAAGGGAAGCAACAGATTCATAAATAAATTTTAAAATGGTTATTGCAATTGGTTTAAATTGATTTTATAGATTTAAGTTTACTTTGATTAGATTTTGGTTTTCAAAACTGCACGTGTTATATACATACCAATTCCTGGAACATGTGGAATTTGAGTTTTTCACATTTATGTATTAACACATTTTTTTTTAAATGTTTTGAAGGTTTATTTTAAAAAGATGAAGTTTTTGGTTCATTCCTATTAACATAAACAACACTCATTTCAAAAAGACTATTCAAAAGTTTAGAAATACAACTCAAATGACAGTACATTGTTACTTAAACCCAGATGGCCCTAACATTGCAGAAATACTATTGTCATTTAAGGACTATAATTCATTTTTTTTAGACCTACAAAGACGAACGTATGCACATATAAAAAAAATGGTAGCTTTAAATTTCAAAGGGACGCCCTAAAATAAAGGTATTTAATTTTACCCAAAAATTTAATATTCAGTTTACTATATTTTGTTTATCAAGCCACATTTCGAATTATGAGGTTATTTATTAAAATAGACATTCTGAACCATATAGTTCTAATTACCTGCACGTTCGTGTACCCAGGGAACCCATAATTAACCTGTAATAATTACAGGTGTTTAACAGAAGTTATATAATTGGGAATATTTTCCATTGTAAAATAAACATTCTATTCTAAAAGTATGGTTTGAAAATATTGGAAACCTATTTATTTGTACTGTACACAGTAACTACACAAGACACCTGCATCACTTTTTTTTTCCTGTAAGCAACAGCAGAATTTTAACTAGCTTCATTTGTACAACTGACATGTAATTTCTGATCCACTTCAAGTGTAAATGTGACAACTGTATTACTCACTTATGGAATTTGCTGTGTAAGGTTGTAAAAGCAATGAAAAAATCTTTTCCAAAGCTCTACAAGTCCAGTCAAGTAGGTCTCTTCTAGCAAATGCTTACAGAAAAAATGTCCAGTAACCACTCAAAAGGAAAACTGCCAGCTAATCAAACAACCAAGAAATCTTCTTTTAAAATAATCCCACTGTGTCCACCTGGTAATGAACATTTCACATCTCAATGGGGAACTAAGTCATCTGGGTTATTTTCTGAGGTATTTCTATAAGCTGCATTATAAAACTGCAGTTGGAATTCTTTTTGTACAAGGGATATAGTTTAAAATTGGGATTCTAAAGCTGCAGTAAGAAAAACAGAGCTACTTTTAGCTAACGATATCCCACACAATGTCATTTACAGTTTTTCTTTTGCAGGATA
This sequence comes from Chelonoidis abingdonii, assembly GCF_003597395.2. Lineage (NCBI taxonomy): Eukaryota > Metazoa > Chordata > Testudines > Testudinidae > Chelonoidis > Chelonoidis abingdonii. Next base: position 93,197,715 of record NC_133776.1, on the reverse strand, counting down.
TCTGTAACATTCCTAATTCATCATGGAATGCTTAAATTGGGGTGGAGGGGGGTTAAATCACATTTGGAACAGAGTGTATGTTTCTATGGCTGCAGAGTATTACACACCCTGTATGATATGACTAAAGTCCATGAAAGATGAAGAGAAGATTATGCTTTTAATCGATGATTACACTTATTCTAGAACAGCATGCTCCATATATTTAACTACAGTTAAAATAATAAAATCTAAACCTGTAACAGAAAGAACATTTGCACGTTCCACAGGTGAAACACTGCTATATGCAAAAACAAAACAAAAATTGTAAAGATACCAAATTAGAATCTGATGTCAGATTGAATTGCACATAACAGATTGGGAGGAAAGTGCCAAGGTAGCACAAACCTCATCTTTGCACTCTGCCATTGGCCTGCTAAACCCAAGGTTGTGAGTTCAATCCTTGAGGGGGCCATTTAGGGAATTGGGGTAAAAAAAAAAAAAAATCTGTCTGGGGATTTGTCCTGCTTTGAGCAGGTGGCTGGACTAGATGATCTGCTGAGGTCCCTTCCAACCCTGAGATTCTATGATTTCTATGATATCCTTGGACCACAGAACATATGGCTGGTCCACAGTGATTACTAATGGCCGCATAGAGCCAAAATCACAAATGGGAATTAAGAGCGCAGCGGCAACCCAGCCACACTGAATGCCAGTGCAAGGTATACACAGCCAGATTCCAATACACATGCAGATGCCCCACATCAAAGGATTTGGCCTCACAGATGCAAGATATGCTAATAACTAAAATTGAACGTGACCATAATATGCAACAGCCCTATTTCAGAAGCTGGTCATGTCTTGTCATCAAAATTCTATATGGGAACTTTGTAATAAAACGGTCTATCAAAACACTTCCTTTACTGCTGAATCTCAGCATAGGCAGTGGGAGTTTATCATGCCATTAAAGAGCCTCAAACATTTACTTCCGAGTCAAAACTGCAAACAGCAGCTAGTAGATCCCACTTCATCTGCTGCGTTGACCACTGAAATAGTTTACCTGCCACTCAAACTCGCTGTCTGACCAATCCCAGTATGTGCTGATAGAAGAAGAGACATCACTGCAGACACTACCCTCTGGGAACAGATCAAAAGATGTGAACTCCTGGTCATCCAATAGAGAGTAGCAGTCATCCTGATCACCAACTGAAACTGACGAAAAGAGCTCCTCGCTGCATTCTGAGCTGGCTACACTTGTTCCACAAGAAGTCAAGTTCCACCTGCAAAGCATACCAAACAAATTAACAGCAGTACACACACTCACCGAAAAAATGCTTTGTCCTTTGAAGATGTACATTAAAATATCCATACCTTTGTATCAGTTGTTACATGTGGATTTCCTGGAAATAAATTCATTCATCTAATAAGATGCATTTAAATAGATATTAAGAGTCTAATTTACACACACAAAATCAAGAAAAATTCAAAGGATGAATACTTAAAGACTATGTGTACTAAAATATTTCAACAGACAGCCATAATTTCCTCATATCTGAGTCTCCGATTTCTAATTAAATGTAGTTTTTAAAAACTATTTCCAGTTTGTTTAAAAGTATTTCCATAATAGGCATGACAAAATTAAAGGTACCAACACTAGATGAGGGAAGGAAGATGGTCTTGTATTTAAAAGACAGAACAGGAAGTCAGCAAGCATAATTCTCTCTCATGTGAGTAGATCCCATGAAGTCAATGCTTGCCAGGGAAATATCTGGGATTCATTTACTCAATATTTTGGGCTCTGTTCTCAAAGCCAAAAAAGATATAGGATACAGAGCTTTTCACTCTAAAGATGACACAGAAGAGCAGAGAATACAGAAAGCGATCCACTTGAAAAAAATCCAATACCTTAATCAATACTAATTAAGAAAGATTGATTATGTTCTCCACAGCTTCATTATTACAAATTATTTAATTGTGCTAATCAGGGAAAGTATATTTCCAACTGGAAAGTCTGACTGGTCCCATAGAAAGCCGTGGAACAGGTTTTCACTCTGATGACCCACTCACATGAAGTTTAGCAAGGTCAGGAAATTTGTTTCAGCATCTCAATTATTTTTCACCAATATGATGAGCAGAGACTTGACTATGTTTCACAATTGGACAGCACGCTGGCCCAATCCCAGAAGAGTTTGGAAAAGTCAAAGGTTTCCAAAAGTCACTGTACAAAGCCATGCAAGCTATGTTTAATATCTGAAGTTTTATCCATTTGACATATTGATTACTATTCGAATATCCCTTTAATCACAGATTGAAGAGCAACACTTTCCGATGTGGGAAGCATGCCTCTCAGCACCTTTACTTGATTTTCACATATGCTTGCTTGTCAACACTTGTTTCTTGGGATGTCATTTGCACATTCCAACAGGCCAAATATTTGCCCTAAATCATTAATGAATGAAGATGGGTGGCCTAAATAATACTGTATTTGCCCATTTCTTATGAGAAGTTCATGGGCTGTAAAAGCCATTGCTAGCCTCCTTATACTTGATCAGACACAAACACCAAAATAGTTCAAAAACTTGATGAAAGAAAGAGTGGTGTCTGGTTGCTGAACATAGTATACCTACATACATAAGAATTGCATTATATTTACCTGAAATTTCAAAAGATACAGAGTACTTGCAGACACTATGGAAGTAAGTAGAATATTCCGAAAGATGACAAGGACAAAGTGAATTAAAAAAAATAATGAAGACAAGTTATACACTTTCCTAAAGAAATGAGGAACTAGCTCAAGGTGCAGAATACTGACGCGTTAACTGACAGAAGCTGGTTACACATGCTCAGAAACTTGAATGACAGGTATGTTATAAGGAGGAACATTTAAAAATAACCTACACATATATTTACAAGCTTGCCACTCACATTTGATCAGAAATACATGAACCTATTGTTTAGGTCACATGCAGGCTTTATAGCAGTATAGTGCAAAAGCCCAGAGGGAGAAAATATAATTGAATTCACACTGAGTAATGAAAGCACACTTATTTGATCATGTTTGTATTAGAATGATGGCTAGCAATGCTATGATTAAGGGCCTGTCAGCTTTTCCACTGTCAACCATGTTTCTAAGGCTATATCTACACTGCAACCCTTACAATGGCACAGTTTTGTTGCTGCCCCTTCTGCAGCCATGCCATTGTAAAGTGCGCTGTGCGGCTGCTCTATTACAGGGAGCGAGCTCGCCTGTCAACAAAATACAACCACCACCAATGAGGGGCAGTAGCTTCATCAACGGGAGTGCTGCTCCCACCGACGAAGCACTGTCCACACAGGCGCTTTTCATCACTAAAACTTTTGTCATTCGGGGCATGTTTTTTCACCTCCGCGAGCGACAAACATTTTAGCAACAAAAGTGCCAGGGTAGACAAAGCCTAAGTTAACTTAGTTTAATGTAAATTGAGCTGGAAGTTGGTATGTTACTTCTCAGTCTAAATTCAAACTTTGCAAAGTACTTGCCATATTTACATTAAATAATAAAAAAGTAAAGTGTGCGGGAATTAGATGTACATGTATAATGCAAAAATATTATAATGCAAGTCTAAACTGAGAATCGTCAAAACTATCTTGAATTCACATCTAGGGCCCAGATCTGTAAGTTGTCGCAACTTCAGCATGACTGATTATTGACATACAGAAAGTCACTTCCATGTACACCTATACAAGATCTGCTTCTTGGGTAGACAAAATTATTTTTTCGCTTTGGGAATTGATTCCTTTGTCTTTTGTAGTAAACAGAAGTGGTAGTTTTTAGCAAAACTAGTTGAGCACTTTTGGAAGTTACACTTCACCAATGCCATAAGACTCGATTTGCGCCAGAAAAATCAAACAGTTCTTAACCGAAAAGTGAAGACTGCAGTAGTTCAAGCAGAAACATTTTGATCCATCCACTCTAGCCATTCTGACTCATGTTCTGAATCTTTGCAGGTTTGCTTTGTGCCCACATTAGTGCTGTTCTAAATTGTTTCAGCTGCAACACCCTCTGAGTTCCTATCCCACAGTTCCCAAACACAATGATTTCTAGAAGATTCAAAAAGGCCACAAATGCACCATAGGATAGCTATCTGAACCCCATTTTAATACCAGCCATAATGTCACTAAACTAATTAGCCCTGCAGAAAGCAAGCCTAATCCAAATGGTATTTGGCATGTATGTGGTCTGGCTGTGTTTTGGGGTGGGAGCTGGGGTGGAGGAGACGCAAATAGTTACTAGGATAGTAAGACAGGATGAAGAGTCCTGTACTCTGTCACTTTTTACAGATCCAGACTAACCTGTCTACCCCTCGGATACTTAGCACAGTATGGGGGTTTTTTTGGCTTACTGGCGTGCTACTATATCACTGTGGCTGGGCAATAATACAGGGATTTGCAAATTTCTTGGGGGTGGGCAAGGAGGGAACTAATGCACAGAAAGGCCTTATCTACACTAGGGAAACGAGTGCAGGTTCCCAACCCAGCTAGCTCAATTTAAATTAGCTCAACTCTTGCCTAAACTCTCATTCTACCTGCCCAAATGTCCAGTTACACTCTGGCGATGGAAGGGTTTCAATGAAGCTGAGCCGACTGCACTCACTCTGCTGGGGGGAACCACCTTTACTCCTACAGGCAGATTCAGGAAAACAGCTCGGTCGGGGACACCCCCATGCGCCCAAGAGGCGGGGAGAGCGCTGAGCACGTATTGCCTGTGCCAAGCACAGCCAGGGGGCGAGGGCAGGGCAAGCAGCACAAAGCCGGGGGCTCGCTCCCCACGCAGGGGATCAGCCCCCCCGGCCGAGCTGCCTAGACGGGGATCCCTGGTCGCCCCCCCGGCCCCGCACCTGCTGGAGTGGAAGCGGCGCAGCGGGTCGGTGCGGTGACACGACGAGAGCTGGCAGCCGAAGTCGCTGACATCCAGGCAGCCCTCCTCGCTCAGGCTGGCGGCCCGCGGCGGGGGCTGGTGGCAGAGCAGCGGGCAGGGCTCGTCCGGGGCCAGGAACTTCTCGTACAACGCCTCGCTCATGGCGCCACGGGCAGGGCAGGGCAGGGCGGGGGGCCCGGGCGGCGGCTCTGGCTCGCCCGGCCTCAAGCACCTGCTGCTCTCGCGGGCCCAGGGCGCCACCATGGACGGGGGCCCGGCCAGGAGAGCGCGGGCTCGGGCTGGGTCCGCGAGCTGCTCACACGCACAGCAGCCGGGCCGCGGGAGCCGCCATTACAGGCCGGCCGGTGCCAGGCTTCAGTCACCTCAGAGCGGGAGCCAGCCGCCGCCGCTTCCGGCTCCGGGAGGAGACCGGGAGGCTGCGCCCCCTGCTGCGACGGAGGGGAACTACAGCCCTAGGCCGCCAGTGATCAGAGCCCAGAGCCATCCACAGCACCGCCAGAGAGAGACACACGGAATCCAACACCACTAGACACATACATGTCCAGCAACACACAACTTATACCCAGGAGCAACCCCAGCCATGCACACAGCCCAGACCCAGCATACACCAGCCACACACACACCCACACGCCATCCCCAGGAACACCCCCTGTCACACACACATCCCCCATCCCCAGCAACACACACACACACACAACTTATACCCAGGAGCAACCCCAGCCATTTACACAGCCCAGACCCAGCATACACCAGCCACACACACACACACACTCCATCCCCAGGAACACCCCCTGTCACACACACATCCCCCATCCCCAGTAACAAACACACACACACACACAACTTATACCCAGGAGCAACCCCAGCCATTCACGCAGCCGAGACCGTGCATACACCAGCCACACACACACACTATACACAGGAACACCTCCTGCCACATACACATTCCCCATCCCCAGCAACACACACACACAACTTATACCCAGAAGCAACCCCAGCCATTCACGCAGGCCATACCCAGCATACATCAGCCACACACACACCATACGTAAGAACACCCCCTGCCACACATACAAACCCCACCCCCAGCAACACACACACACACACAATTTATACCCAGGAGCAACCCCAGCCATGCACACAGCCCAGACCCAGCATACACCAGCCACACAGACACACCGTCCCAGCCACACATCCAATATACACCACACTCAGCAACACTCCCTACACACACCCTATACCAGCAACACACACAGCTGTATACATCCCATATGCAGCAACTATCAGAGCCAGCCACATACACATCCAACATACCCAGCAGCAAATAACTGCATTATACACATAATTCAACAAACCACACCCCGAAACACACACCCCACACACAATAACAGCGACGTCTAAGGGGAGAGCCGGGTCTGCTCTAGAGTGCAGAGGCACAAACATAGATGAGAAGAGGAATGGAATCAATAGTTATTTGACAGCTACATGTGTTAATATCTAGTTCTGTGAGTTTGATCCTGTATCTACTTTTTTGCTTCTCTTTCTTTTTTTAGTCTTTTGTATTTCTTTCTCCTCCTCACCCTCAGGTGCATAGGGTGCCTACCAGTTTCTGCCATTGATTTCACCCTCATGCTGATCTGTTCAGGCTTCTTTCTCTGTTCTTCTGCATCATGCTTCTTTGGGGCACCTTCTTTTTCTCATTTGTATTTGCCTCGTTTCTCTTTCTCTCTTCTATATTGTCCCTTCCCTACAATCCTAGTGAAGCTTGCAGGGAAAGCCCAGGAGAGTGCCTTTTCCCTGTGTTGTGGTGTGTCTGCAATGCTGTTGTTACAGATGCTGGCTATGAAATAGGGCCATGAATTGGTTTACAGGGGGACCTGCAGCCAGCTGCAAACATCTGCACAACGTCGGCAACGCCCTGTGCACTGCAGGGAGTTATTAGCATGGTCTTAGTTCAGGCTAAACTCGGGCCCAAGCATTTTACACCCCCTCCAAGTCCCCGCAGCCCCTTCGCCAACCTCCCAGCTTCCCAAGCGGCGGCGGGCCAGCCGCGGGCGCTTCCGCCTCGGCCCAGCAGGGGGCGCGCTGGGGACGCGGGAGCGGCTGCCGGGCGGGTGGCTGCGGCCGGCATCGGGCCGCCATGGGGCAGCCGGGAAGGCGGGGTCGCCGCACCTACTCGCACCCGGTGCACGGCAGAGCAGCCTGCGGCCGCCGTCGTTCCGGGGGGCCCGGGTGCGCCGCCGAGGGTGGAGGCGATGCAGGGCGTGCGGCCTGGCCAGGAAACCTCTCCGCCGCCTGCTGGACAGGGTAGCTGGCCGGCCGGACTGCCCTCCCCGCCTCCCCTTGGGCCCGGGCTCCGCTCCCCCCCTTGAACGGGCAGGGGCTCCAGGTCCTACCGCGGGAGGTTCTGCCCCCCCCCCCCGCAACGGCAGGGCTCCCAGCTCCTCCCCGGGGCTCTGCTCCCCCCCGCGCAACGGGCAGGGAGCTCCCAGCTCCGCCGGGGGCTCCTGGCACTCCACCCCCGCAACGGCAGGGGCTTCCAGTCCTCCCCGGGCTCCTTGACTCACCCCCCCCCGCAACGGGGCAGGAGGGCGTTCCAGCTCCTCCCGGGTGTCCCTGCTGCCCCCCTGAACGGGCAGGGCTCCAGCTCCTCGCGCGGCTCTGCCCCCACCCCCCGCAGCGGGCAGGGGCTCCCAGCTCCTCCCGGGGCTCCTGCTCACCCCACCCCGGAACGCGGCAGGGTCCCAGCTCCTCCCGGGGCTCCTGTCCCCCCTGTCCCTTGCAGAGGGGCAGGCTGGAGGCAGAGGTAGGACAGTCCGGTGCAATTTGCGAAAGACTGTAGCATGTTTTGGCGTGACGATGACTAGGGGAAAAAGTCACAGGCACTCCACCTTAGAGCTGGGAGGGTGCCGTGAAAATATTTGCAATACAGCAGAACCTCAGTTTTATGAACACCAGTGGTTTAATGTCAGTGGTAAAGATTTCATGCTGAGTTCATTGTGAATTTCCCACTTCCTACTGTAGGGGGAACAGTCTCTCAAAAATGCCACTGTAACTAGAGCATGTAAACAATCTTCCATTGGCTCCCAAACTGTTAGTTAATTTTTGCTTACAACCCAAACAAAACAAACTTTTCCAAAATAAGCAGAGCTAGCACAGGTCTCCCTCTACCCATCTTTTCCTCTTGCTTACATGCTGGTGTATGGTGAGCGTACATGTACTACAAACTATTATTCCATTGAAGGATTGGCAGCCTTGGAAGGCATGGTGAATTTTTTTATATAATATTATAGGTAATGTCATACAACCCCTGAGTTGAAGGTGTAGAAATTCACAAACCAGAGCCTCAAGTTTATCCTGCCAAAGGTAATACAAGCTCTCCTGAATGTAAGTCTGGCAGCATAAACTAATGGCATGTTAGCTCTGACTCAGTGGATGTGTGATGAAATGTTTCATGTTGAAAACAATGTTTGCACTTATACAGCACGCTCTGTTCACTGATCTCAATCAGCATTTAGTTTACCTAACTCACAAGGATTTTTAGCGTTTTCAGAGTTGTATCATTAAGGTGCAGAGAAGTCATCTGTGTCACTTCCAGAGCCTCAATGAGAACCTGGATCTCCTGTGCTCTATCCACTGCACGTGCTGCCTACTAATAGTCAATCTTAAAAAAGGATCAACTGAAAATGTTACTATAATGAGGTTACCAGCATTCCAATCTATCCAGTAAAGCTGTGCAGTTCTAAACAACGTGCTGGATTAAACAGTAGGCATTCTAGGGTAGTGTAATACAGTGGTTATCAACCAGAGGTCTGGGGCTGCAACCAGGTTTCAGGGGGTCTGCCAAGCAGGACCAGCATTAAGACCTGCTGGGGCACAGGGCAGAAAGCCGAAGTCCCACCACATGAGGCTGAAGCCTGGGGCCTCTAGCCCTGCCATCCAGGCTGAAGTCAAAGTCTGAGCAACTTAGCTTCATGAGGCCTCTGGTGGCTTGGGGCCCTGGACAATTAACCTGCTTCCTACCCCCTAACACTGTCTCTGGCTTTTATATGCAGAAAAACAGTTGTTGTGGCACAGATGGGCCATGGAGATTTTATGGCACGTTGGGGGAGGTGGGGCTCAGAAAGAAAAAGGTTAAGAACCCCTTGTGTAATATACATTGTAAAATAGATCAAATGGATTTGAAGAGAAATACTTATAGGATTCAGTAATGAGAGAAGGAGCCTTTTGCTTCTTGGGTCATTTGTTGGCATGTGGCTGCCTGGTAGCCTGTTTGATTATTGATACCAGTCCAATTTCTAGGTCATATCCAAATGAGGAAAACAGGTTGTTTTAAAACATACTAGCTCAGTGGTCCCCAACCTTTCAGTGTGGTGGGCACTGGATGACCAGCCGCCAAAATGCTGCCAAGAAGCGGCCTCATCAAAAAGCGTTGCTGCCAAAATGCCGCTGAGAAGCTTCTTGGCATTGCCGCTTCTTGGCAGCATTTTGGTGGCTGCTTGTCCAGCAGCCATGCTCCTTGGCGGCGGGGCGCTCCCTTGTCAATAGGCGGGTGCGCACAAATACCCCGGCGGGCGCCATATTGGGGACCACTGTACTAGCTGATATGTTGTAAATGACTTAATTTTAAACAAGATGTTGCACTTACCATAGATTGGATTAATTGTGTTTGAAAATGTGTTAGCTTGATCTCACCACCTGCCCCCTCCCATTCTCCTACCCCTGCTAGGGCTGTTCACAACCAGCTAATGCGTTTTAAAACACAACCTGCTTTTCTAGTCTGGACATGCACTTACTGGACAGATATTAATAGAAAAAACGTCCTCACCATTGGTACTAATTGACACTCTTTTAGGCAGTTTCAGCAAAGAAGGAATCTTCCCCTTTTCCTTTAAAGACAATTCCTCAGCTTTAGGGTTGAGTCATTTTCCAACATTGTGGGAAATCTTGTACTTGTACTGGTACTGCCCATATTACATCTGTTCTGTGGATAAATACTGCACCCAACCCAGACACAGCGCAAGGACTTGGTCTGCCCCAGAAACACTCCAGGGTCCTGCCCCTCCATGCCAGGTGCACCGGGCTCAGCAAGACAGGATCCAAGTGTGGAGGGGCTTAGCATTGGGGGATCCAGGTGTGAGTTGAGGGAGTTCTGTGTGGGGCAATTTGGGTGTCGGTGGCTCAGTAGGGGATCTAGGTGCTGGGGGGGGATCTGGATGCACAGGGCCTTGTTGGGGGGATTATGGGTGCAATGGTAATTGGACTCTGCAGGGGGGTCCAGGTGAAGATGGTTGAGGCTCAGCGGCGGAGGAGGGGGTGGATGTGGGGGGATAGAACTCCGTAGGGGGGTCAGTGGGGGTCCAGATGCTGGGAGAGTGGGGCTCGGTGGGTGGGGATCCAGATGCAGCTAGTTGGGCCAGTGGAATGGGGGTCGGGGTGCAGGTGGCTCATCAGGGTGGTCCAAGTGCAGGGGGAGTGGGGCTTGGCAGGGGGTTCTGGATGTGGGAGGTTGAGTCTAAGCGGGGCGGTCTGGGTATGAGGGAGTCTGGATGCACAGGGATTGGGCGGATGGAGGAACAGCTCCCCATACAGTAATCCCTCCCCCTATAGCTGAGGAGTGATGGGTGCAGGGAGTGGGGAGAGTTTGCAGAGCTTCCTGGAGCCTGGGGAGAAATCGGGGTGGGTTGACCTGGCCCTGGATGCCGTGCAGGGAAGAGGAAGTCCCATCCTATCCAGCCCACCAGGGACTAGCAACTGAGCCCAGCGCAGGGTAGGCTCAACCAGCTGGGTCTTCCCCAGTCCTGCCCTCTGCCCCACAGTGATTTACCTCTCTGCTGGCTGCGCTGGGCACCAAAACATACTGCTGGGGAGGGTCACATGATCACTCTTGTGGCTTCCCTGTCAGAAAGACATTTTTCTACGGGGAACATAAATCCTGTGCATGCGCAGTGGTGCAGAATTCCCCCAGCAGTACGTAATGATGAAAGTGTTTGTATCCCATTTCCAGTTCCCTTTGGCAATCTCAAACAGGCCCATGGATGGAGCCCACCCTCCACTCCATGTGTCTGCTTCTCCTCCTTCTCTTCCTCACGTTTATGACAGGGATCTCTGTCTCGAGCTCCTCTGAGATATCCACAGTGGTCGATGGGGCATCAATGGGGGTCTCCAAGTCAGGCATGCGGTTCCTTGGAGAAGCGGCAGGTCTGTGGCCCCACTCCCCCTGCACTTGGACCACCCTGATGAGCCACCTGCACCCCGATCCACTGCTCCTGACAGTTCCACTTCAAACCATAACTCTGATTCCATCAATTTGAGCTTTGTGTGCAAGATATTGTTGCATAACAGACCTGGTGGACAATCAGTTGTGTTTACAAAGACATGGAGTGATATATTAATACTAGGGGGGAACACCAGCCTCCTCATACACACAAATATTTCCATAATTTTGTTTGGATGTCCTTGCACACATCGCATTTTCTCCATTTTAAAGAAGTATCCTGTTGGTTTCTTTGCAGTTGTTGTTAGTGCATTGGAAGGAAAAGATTGCAAAGAATCTGTGAGGGCGATTGCAGAAAGCGTTGATCTGTCAGAAGAGCAGCTCACTTCCCTCATCTCTGGCATGTATACTCTCCTCAGAGAGGCCCTGCGGCTTCCCATATCGACTTTCAAACAAGAAGTAAGTACTGGGAGTGCATGGTGCCTTGATAAATTAAGGTTGTGTCACTTGCAAATGACTGCATAAACTTCTCCATGTGGGGGTGTGTCGCTCAGCTCAAAAAGGTTATGTGAAACTGGTAGAAGGATCTCTGCTGGGAATGCATTTGTTGCTACTAATCTTTTATCTTGTCGTTCTGCTTTTAAAAAGACCTGAAGTACAGATTTACAAGATACTTCTGCAGACATTTATGGAAAAGATTTACTTGCATCCATTTTCTACTTCAGCAGCTTGCATTCTGATTGTGCTTGTCTATTTTATTTGTCTTCATTTTGTAGCAGTCTCTCTTTTTTTGATAATTTGTAATTTCTTTTGCCATCAACTTTTTCCACACTATCTATCTATTTATCTATCTATATGTGTGTGTGTGTTTAGAAAAAACCCTGTGAAATTGTGCTGCACACCAGTTTTTCCTTGCCTTGTATGTGTATGTTGGAGGAAAGACAATGGCATGGTTAGGATACCTGTGTTCTGTTCCTGGTTCTGCTACACGTTCTATGTGCGTTTGGACGAGTCACTTAATCGCTCTGCCTCAATTCCCCCCATTGTTCTATATGATTTTGTTATTTTGTTTCCCTTATCTTTTGCTTTACTTTAACTTTTATGTTTTTCCTTTTTGTCTAATTTTATTTTCTATTTTAAATATGTCTGCTTTTAGCTTCCTGGCATCTTCTGTGTCAAGATGTTCTTTTTCTCTGTCTTAGGGTGGTGTTGGGAGCGATCTCCCATCATGCTGTTACAGTGATGAAGTTTCTTTAGTGGTTAGAGTTTATCTTTTGCAACTTCTGTTTTGTTCTATTAGTTTAAACAAGAACCCCTAAAGTGTTTTCAGGTGACCACAACACGATTCCAAAGGAAGAACATGTCTGTTTAATAAAGATGGAATGACAGAGGTTTTTCTTAAAACTAATGGGTGGAGTTTTTAAATGTGTCTACAAGAATGTCTACAAAGCGCACTCCTTCCAGCAGTGTGTAGAGTACATGCACTGCACATCCCCTATCTAGGGTATAAATAGTAGTGAGACGCTGCTTAGACAAGTAAAGACAAGCCTGAGCCCTGTGGGTGAGTACACTACACAGCTCTCTACATGCCGAAGCAGTGCCTCTCCTGTCTACATTACTATTTTTAGGAGTCCTGCTGCCAGAGCCTTTCACTGATTCATGTAGCTACACGCCACACTGTAGTCACAGCTTGCCTTCCACTGCAGCAGGTAGCTACTTATGCCCTGCATGCTGCTGCCAATGGTGGGCAGTATAGATAGACCTAAGTGATTTAGGAGCACACATCCCAATGAATGTTGATTTCTGTCCTAAGTCGCTTAGGCATGTCTGGAAATCCTATCCAGCATCTATTTTGCCATCTCAGGACTATTAGCATGGAATAAAAATGGGGAGGGGACCCTAACAAGCAAGTAACCACTATTTTAGTTCTTGTAAATGTATATCTTTTTAATGAGGAACCAGTTTTCAGGTCTACATCATGTAAATTGTACATTCCTTGTCTTTGTAGGTTTTTAAGGAAGATCTCCAGGAGCTTAGGTATGCCCATTTATTTCATCTAAATTGCTCACTATAACTGTTTTTGTACAGCTGCTTCCCTGTAGGAGAACAGGCCGCTGTAATCAGCTTTTTAAATGTTATTGTTCTTTGTGGGAGAGAGAGGCTCTGTGTCTCATCACCAATTCCTCAAGCTGGTCTCCTCTAGGTCACCAGTTGAAAACCAGCCCAGGTCAGTATAATCCAAAAGTTGATACTGTCTAGTGATAGCCTTTGTGAAATGAGCTGGTGTTCTCAGTCCAGTGCCCTGTGAACAAGTAACTCCATCACAAAAACACTACCATGATTGGCAGTCACACTTGAGACTCCAAGGATTGGACATGAAGGTAAAACCAGCCACAACCCTAACCAGCTTTTCTCCAGATCATGGCTGACACACACAAAGAGTGTAGTATAAAGGAAATTGTGTTATTGCTGTCTGGGCTGTACCTGCTCAGTAGATAGAGCATTTGAGGCTCCAGGGCTGTCAGACCAGCAGCTTTCACCAAACACTACCTTTTAAAAAAAAAAAAAAATTATAGCTGTTCAAAGTTAGGTTTGTTTTTAAAACGTCAGAGTGATCAATATAGCATCACACCCATGGGCCTCCTGAGACAACTCTTCATCCTTCAAATGCAAGAGCTGAGCCTGCCACTTCATCCTTGCATCACCCCTTCCATCTATTGCTCACCTCCCCCCAAAAAGCTTGATTATCACTTTGCTTATTACCATGATATCAACTGAGCTGTGTGAGATGGTCCTGTTCAGATGTCATTTGCATGTAATAGTTGGATAATGAGGTCATGTGAAGCCAGGAGAAATATTCAGGCGTTGTATAAGTTATGATTTGGCATTGAACTCATGCAGTACATTTCATGCATTGGGGAGATGGCATGATTTAGTCCTTAATGTAGGTCATACAAATGTGACATGCGCTCACACACCCGCCATGCAATATTTTGTTGTCATTATGTTTGCTAAGACAATGACAACATTTCAGAAGTTGAGGAACTGTCCTACTTTTTGCTTTGAAAGGACAATGATATAACACTCATGAATCCTACTGCATTGTTCAGCTGTGATCACTTGTGCTAATTAGCCAGCAAAGCACAATGTTTGTTACAAAGACTTAGTCAAAATCCATTTCAGCCTATCCAGAGAAAATATGTTTGTATAGAAGTTCAGGCACTATAAGCTAGTCTTCACTGCATAGTAGTGATCTTCCTGGTTTGTTGCTGAACACAGAAATGGGGAGAAATAAGAGAAAACACAACCTGTACCCTGCATTGTTTGTTTTAATATTTTGTGCTTCTGTGTAGCATCTTTTGTGCCAGGATCTCAAATTATTTTACAAACATTCTTTCCTAGCTCCTCGCAATTCTGGCTTCTGCCTCTTTCATTCCACCAAAGCTACTTTCCTCAAGGTTGTTGGCAATCACATCCTAGTTGCTAGCAGGGGCTGCTGACTTCTCAGTTATCCCCTCATTCCATCCAAGCCTCCTGCCTAACCCCATCCCTCTTTGTACTCTGCCTCATTTCATCTTTGTGTCACTTTCCATGCTACCCCTACTGCTTGGAACAGTCTCCCTCTTCATCTAGGTCAATGTATTGCCCTGCCTCCTTTGCGTTTTCCTAAGAAGCCCTTTCAACACTAACCCATTTTGTTTAAATAAATCTGCACCACTTGGATATTTGACTTTCCAGTCCTTTAACATCTGGTGTACTGGGTCTGAACTTGGTTGCCTAGAATGAGGCAGAAGCCTTGTCTTCTTTGTGGCGGACATTAAGAAGTGCATTAATGTACTCAAGAAATAATAAAACCTCCATGCCACCTGTGAGTAGGTAAATATTATCCCTGTTGTACAGAGGAATTGAGGTTGAGAAATGAAACTTTCCAAAGCACAAGTCCGTGTTAGAGTTGGAAATAGAATCCAGGACTCCTGATATCCACTCCCCTGCTCTTGCCACTTGACCACAGTGCCATTGCCTCACACTTATATGTGGGGTTTTTTCCCCTCCCACTAATAGATTAATCATATTGTTACCAACACTTTTCCCACAGGAAGGTCTTCATTACTCAGCCTAAGTGACTCTTGTTACAGGATTGGTCTGGCTTATTAAAAGAGGAAAGTACACAAGAGTGACAATACACATGTCTCATTGCTGCTGTTAATGTGGCTGGCGTAGCCATAAAAGTTCACTTGTCTGTACATTCATGCTGCTCTCAGACCTAGAAGTTTACAGATAGTCTTCTCTGGTACCCTTGGGAGATTCTAATAAGCTAGTTAATTTAAGGGGAGATGTCTTCTAACATTTTCATCTCTGAATGATTTTTTTTTCCTTTAAATCATTGTCTCTGCTCACCTTGAGGCTAGATTTTTAAATGAGTAAATAGTGTCTTTCTGGTCACAAGGGCACACAGAGATTTTGAAAGTTATGTTTTAGGTATGTTGGCTCTTTTCACAACCTCAGTGATTCTTGTGGGAAATGACATTGATATTGTTGCACAGCATATCTGAACTGGAGACAAAGCACACACTCACTGACGCAGGGATGTATTAATTAACCAAAGAAATATCTCCATGTGCATCAACTGGCGTGGGTCATTGGGCCAAGATTTCTTATTGGCACCACAACCACATGTGCCTGGCTGAGCAACAGCCTCTTCTGTTGATGCTACCAGAATTTGGCCAGAGCAGAGAGTCAGCAAGTTGTCTGTCATTTCTCCTCCAGAAGTTATGGGCTTGAGTCATATTCTTGCTTTCGCCTTCCCCGTACTCTTCACCATTCCCTTCAGTGAGGCTGAAAACTGTTTTGGCTGGATTCAGACAGGCAAAGGTCCTGGGGGGGGATCCTTTAGCAGTGGGCGGACTTCCGCCCACTCACTTCCCGGAAACCCAATAGGTACACTGTTACAGTAATAACATTTTCTAAATTAGAATAATCTTGTGTGAGATGGTCCTGTAAAATTCATATTTTACGTTGAGCTTTCACAGGGATAGGAAATTCTGAGAGGAGTCAATGGTCCCCGTCCATCACCATCTGCTACCCCTGGGGCAGGGGATGGGGAAAGGTGAGGGCAGCAAAACCCACTAGCTGTGTGGCAGTATTTCTGACCAGCATCACCCTGTGTCGGGGGGTGGAGCAAACACAGGGGAAGAGAGGAAAAGTTGTCTGGGCTCCTTCTACCAAGTGGGTCCTGTGACAGGTTGGATCACAGAACCCCCCTTGGGAGCTGCCACCTGACATGTGAAGACTATCTCTGCCTCTGCTTTCCCTGCCAGCTCTGGGCCCCAGCACTGTCTTGCTGAGCCATACACACCCCTCTGCTCCAACACAGACCCAGGGTCTGAATTACTTGCCCCAAAGCTGCAGGTTTACCTGAACGCAGCTCACAAAAGTGTGCTTGTCTTTAACACTCAGAAGCCCAACTCCCAAAGGGGTCTAAAACCCAAATAAACTCTCAGCAGCTTTTATGGTCTTTAGTTCCTTACCCTGCCTCAATAGATCTAGTGGAAAAGGAGGCAGGGAGGGCAAACCCAGTTAGGATTGATTACATCACTGTTGATTGTCTCTCTAGTTGTCATCCAGTATCACAACAGGCAGGTTATCTCCAGGCGTACACTTTCATCAGCAGAGAGAATAGCCATCTCTCAGATTCACCTTTCATTTAGCAAAACAGAAGCTGCTGAACCAGTGGGAGTGAGTCTGTGACCACTGCCAGGAATATTTTTCTCTGCATACTTAGTAGTTCTGTAGCGCTGGTCAGCACATGGTCCAATAACACTGGATAAGGGTGTCCTCACAGCCTGCTCCTCATCCCACAGATCCCTCCTTGAAACATTCTTTTCAACAAATCCTTTGAAAAATGATCACTGCTGGATACTTACACCTTCTCTAGCTCAGCACTGTTTGTCTGATCACTTCCTTCTGTGACTGGACTAAAATGTAAGCTGCTTGAGCCAAGGACAATGTCTGACATTGTTGGTTTCCTGAAAACATAAGCTGAATTGCAAAAATAATGAAATTGCAAAGGTGGTATTAGTACTTCTTATGTGTTTGAGTAATCCACAGCGGGACAATAAAAACAGTGCATTGAGAAGTAGCATTACGTCCCCTTTGTTCAGCCCTTACTGAGGAGAAGCCAAGAAGAGTTGTTTGCCATATGGAACCTTGTTCCTTGCTGGTGTGTTTCAGGTAAAACGCTTGCCCGGATAATACAGACAGTGTTTGTGTTGTAGGACCATTGCCTTTCATGGAGAAGGAGACGTGCACACAGCCAGAAGAGCACTCCTCTTTGCCTCTTGCCCACTTCCCTCTCTGTGCCTTCTTCCATGTGTTTCCATATGCCTGGAATACCCTCCCCACTAATGTAAATTAAACTTCCCCTTCAAGAAGCTATTTAAAATCCACCTTTACCATTAAGCATTCAGGATCTAATGGCCACACCCCACTCTGTGTAAATTCTTACCTTGTTCCTGTTGGTTCCTATCCCACCTGTAACCAATAAGCTGTTCAGGCCAGGGACCTTTCCTTTTCTCTTCTGATCTTCGATTGCTGTGTGCATTAAGGCGTTATGTGAATGATTAATAATATTGCACATTCCATGTAACGTGGCTTTTTAATAAGTGCTCTGAGCTATTCCAGAGATTTCCACATCGTTCTTAGGTGCCATTCTTTGCAAATCTTTTCCTTCTCTTTCCCTTGAACTTTTAAGATGGAAGTAAAATCAAAAAGTGTTAGTTGGGATTTTCCAAAGCACTCAGCATTGGCCTAATTCTGCTCCCATTAAAGTCACTGGTAAAACTCCAATTGACTTCACTGAGAGCAGCGAGGTCAGTGCTGAGCACCTTTGAAATTCACACTTGATGTATCTAACCATTTGCTTTAGAGAATAAAGGCTATCCAAGGAAGGAGGGAAAGGTGAAATGGCGTTCTTAAAACCCCTGCTATAAAAGGTAGTGGAATCCTGCTAGGCTGTGTTCCTCTCAATTTGACTGAACTTAAGTGATTGCTTAAAATCTGATGGTAGTTCTAACTGAGGAAAAAGTGTAAAATGTTGATAAAACTATGTGTTTTGAATTATATAATGGTTTACATAACTTGGAGAGAGAAGGGTGTGAATCTGTGGTTACAGAACACTTATATATTTGTCTTATATTGTTGACCTTTTCTTTAAGGATACCAGAAGAGTTCATCATGGACTTTGCTAGTGTGGTCTTTGGTAACAGGTTAGTAATTTCATAAATCAATTTACATGCTCTCATCAGAAGTCTAAAGCAGCCGTTTTCAACCTTTTTTCATTTGTGGACCCCTACAAAATTTCAAGTGGAGGTGCTGACCCTGTTGGAAATCTTAGATGTGATTGAAAACCACTGTTCTATGGTAACGACAACCTTTTGCGGGCCCCTTAGACATAGTCTGCAGACCCACAAGGGTCCACAGACCACAGGTTGAAAACCACTGGTCTAAAGGATCGTGGGTGATAACCTGGTCTCAGTGAAGTACGGTCCAGGATTTCACCCTGCAACTCTGATTCTGTGTAAAGTGACTGTCTGTTCAAGAGTATACCTCTGTGCAGAAAGCAGCTTCTCTTGCCACATTTAAATCCTTTCTCAAGGCACACTGCTGTCAGGGGACTTTCATTAATGACCCACGACTAATAATAATCTCAAGTATTGAACATATACATTGTTTTTTCCCCAAATCCCTGACCTTCCCCATGAAGATTCAGCCTTCAGTCTATGTAGTTTGTCTTCTGCTCAACCTGATTTGCACTGTAAGCTCCATGAATCAGGGGTCATATTTACTTTTATGCACTGTTCTGTGATGAATACATGCATGTCTATGGACAATTAAAATAATGATTGAGATTTTTTAAAACAGTGCAGGGAATTTAGCCACAGTTCTTGCACTGCTTGGATAGAGGACATGTAGCTGAATCTCTTGAACTGCCTTGAAAATTTCAACTAGTATATCTGCAACAGAGGGCAAGTGGTGAAATCCCAGATTGTGTCAGGTATTCTTGGGGATTTCTGCACCAAAAAATTAAAAATACGGCACACAATATTTAAAAATTCTGCATATTTTGTCAAAATACAATATAATCACACCAGTTTCAATTCTTTGGTAATTTATTTCAAAATACCCATCAGCAAGTATGTCTGTAACAATACAGACAACAGCAAAAATTCAGGAAATGTTATTTGGCAAATAGATTCTCTACTAGGCATATTAATATAGAACGTGATATATTTTGGTGACTGTAGCAGGGCGGATCCCTGCTCCGGCCCTGAAGGGGTTAAAACAGCCCAGAGAAGGGGCCAGGGCTGGAGAAAGCAGCCTTGTAGGCTGAGCTGATTGGGGAAGTGGCTGCAGCTGGGGCGACGCCCCAGACTGAGCCACAGGCCCTTATAAAAGGGCAGAGAAGCCAGGAGCTAAGGAGTCTCTCTCTGCGTTCAGAGAGAGAAGGGCCTGGCTGCTCAGACAAGGTACCTAGCGTGGAGCAGGGCTGGGGAAAGGCAGAGGAGCTGGGGAGCTCCTGCCTGGACAGCCCCAGGCTGTGGCCTAGCAGTAGGCTAGGAGGTACTGGGGTTGCAGGGTGCAACCCAGGGGTGGGCCAAGGCAGCAGGCCCAAACTCCTTTGCCGATGATGAGAGGCTAATACTGCAGTCTGCCCCAGGGCATGGGGCTAGCTAATGACTGGGCAGTTGTCGAGACACTGAGGCAAAGTGGGGATAAAGGGGGGTTCCCTGGGGAGGGGAAACCCTAAAGAGGAAGGGGATATTGCCAGGGGGCAGCACCCCATGTAAAAGGGGCACCGGGGTCCAGGGAGGGACACGGGGCCAGAAGGCGGATCACTGGCCTGCAGAGGGTACTCCAGCTGCATATTTGAGCAAATTCCCAAAGTGACCAGCAGGAGGCGCTGCAGGGGTGAGTCCCGCCCGGTTACAATGACACATTCTGTTTCAGTGAAATTAAATATTATACAAAAATGAGTTATACAAAAGTATTATAATGACCTGACCTAAGAGGGCACTGACATCCTAAAGGACTGTTTTGTGTCTGTCTGTCATGTCTTGTCCAAGTTCAAGCTTCTATATGTATTGTAAGGTTTTTGGGTCACACCACTGTAATGGGAGAAGGGGTTGGTGAGTTTTGTTGTAGGATAGCAGGCAGTTAGCATGGAGAAGAGAGACCCAGCAAAGAGTGTATGTGTGTGTAAGGGTGTGTGTGTGGAGGGAGAGGGGGTGTTTGTGTGGCTTGGGTCGTGTACATAGTTTGCCAGCCAACCCCCCTTCATCTCCAGAGGTGGTATGCATGCCCCCATGCCAGGTGCAGGCGGGATTGCTGGGGCATTCAGTGATAGATGGGAGCAGAGGTGGATGTGTTCAGGCTCATGTGCACATAGAGACATAATGTATATACGTAACTAATACAACTGAAACACGCAAAACTGGAAAAAGAAAGCATTTTGGTGGAAATCACAAATTTTGCATAAAAATATAAAATTATGCAGGGAACATTAATTCTGCGCAAATTCTGCTTTGCACAGTGAGACAGAATTCCAGTAGTAGTAGTCAGGTGCAGTGGAGACCAGCAGTTTCTTTGGGAAACTCAGAATGATTTTGAGTTTGTCCCTCAGTTTCCCTATGTGTAAGATGGGAATAATGATACTTTCACCAACAGATGGAAATACTATGTAAGAGTTAGATATTATGTATGTACAGCCAAAATTCAGTCAAGCATGTAGGGACACAATTAGTAAGGCCAAGGCACAAAATAAGATTAAACTAGCTAGAGACACAGAGGGTAAAAAGAAAACATTTTACAGATACATTAGAATCAAAAGGAAGACCGAGGACAGAGTAGGCCTGTTACCCACTGAGAGGGGAAAAACAGTAAGAGGAAATGTGGAAATCACAGAAGTCCTAAATGCCTTTTTTGTTCGTTTTCACAAAAAGTTTAATAACGATCAGACATCTAATGTAGAGAATTCCCTTGAAAATGAGGCAAGATCTGAGGCTAAAGAACAAGTAAAAAATTACTTACACGGGTTAGATGTCTTCAAGTTGGCATGGCCTGATGAAATACATCCTAATACTCAAGGAGCTGAATGAAGAGATATCTGAGCCATTATCTTTGAAAACTCATGGAAGATGGGAGAGATTCCAGAGAATTGAAAAGGGGCAACTATAGTGCCAATCTATAAAAAGGGGGGAAAGGACAGCCCTTGGGAATTACATACTAGTCAGTTTAACTTTAGTACCTGGTAAGATAAAGGAGCAAATAATCAAGCGATCAAACACCTAGAAGATTATAAGGTAATAAGTAAGTCAACATGAATTTGTCAAGTAGAAATCATGTCAAACCAACATAACAGCTATCTTTGACAGGGTAACAAGCCGTATGGGTAGGGGGAAGTGTTAAATGTGGTATATCTTGGCTTTTGATACTATCTCACATGATTTTTTCATAAACAAACTGGGGAAATACAACCTAGATGGAGGCGGGTGCTGGAAAATCGTTCCCAGAGGGTAGTTATCAGTAGCTCACAGTCAAGCTGGAAAGGCTTATTGAGCGGGATCCCTCAGGGATCCCTTGGGTCCAGTTCTGTTCAATATCTTCTTCAGTGATTTAGATAATGGCATACAGAGTACACTTATAAAGTTTACAGATGATACCAAGCTGAGAGCGGTTGCAAGTGCTTTGGAGGATAGGTTTAAAATTCAAAATGATCTGAAGAAATGGTCTGTAGTAAATGGGATGAAATTCAATAAGAACAAAGTATTCACTTAGGAAGGAAGAATCAAATTCCACACATACAGAATGGGAAATGACTGTCAGGAAGAAGTACCGTGGAAAGGAATGCGGGGGTTATTGTCAGTCACAAGCTACATATGAGTCAACTGTGTAACACTGTTGCCAAAAAAGCAAATATCATTCTGGGATGTATTAGCAGGAGTGTTGTAAGCAAGACACAAGAAACAATTTTTCTATTTACTGCCAGTTCTGGGCGCCACATTTCAGGAAAGATATGGACAAATTGGAGAAAGTTCAGAGGAGAGCAACAAAAATGATTAAAGGTCTACAAAACATGACCTATGAGGAAAGATTGAAAAAACTGGGTTTTTTGGTTTGGAGACCAGAAGACTGAGGGGGGGGACATGATAACGCTCTTCAAATACATAAAAGGTGGTCACGAGGAGGGTGAAAAAATGTTCTCCTTAACCTCTGAGGATAAGACAAGACACAATGAGCCTAAATTGCAGCAAGGAAGATGTAGGTTGGACATTAGCAAAAGCTTCCTGTTAGGATGGTTAAGCACTGGAACAAATTGTCTAGTAAGGTTGTGGAATCCCTTCATTGGAGATTTTTAAGAACAGGTTAGACCAGTGGGGGGCCGGCAGCCAGGACCCAGACCCGAACCCTGCCACATGCAGGGCCAGGCAGCTGGGACCCGGATATTTTTTAGCACGCACCTGGGCCACAGCTGTGTACTAATTGGGCTGCATGCGGCCTGCTGGCCGTGGGTTGGCCACCACTGGGTTAGACGAACATTTATCAGGAATGGTCTAGTTGTTACTTAGTCCTGCCATGGGTGTTGGGGTTTGGACTAGATGACCTATTGAGGTCCCTTCCAGTCCTACACTTCTGTGATTATTCATCATCATTAAGTTTTCTATAACTTACATTGTACAGAACATATTCATTAGCATGCTTCATTGACAGTCTAACCACATGTGCCATGCCATATGCTGTGCTGTAATTGTTAGAAACTTTCTTAGATCAAGTTCAGTCATCCAGCCTGATTGTAAAATTGACCTGAGAATTCAATCCAGGTAATTTGATGATACTCTGGCAGGGTTAATAGCTGGTGCTGCACTAGTCAGAATTCATTTACCTGATAGCTTAATAGATTAATGTGCTACATCAAATCAAGGGGAATTAGAGCAGCCTATTTTTCTCCCCCTCTAGGGGGGTCCTTTCTCCCAGACGGATCCTCTACCCTTATTTAATCTCCCCCCATATTTATAAATGGCTTGATCTTGCATGTGCTGAGAGTTGAGGGCACTCAGCACCTGTGAGAATCAAGCCTAGCATTGTTATTGATATAATTCTTTTCTCCTTGTTCTTGATATTTTTTTTTACCCCAAGCAAATGGATGAATGATGCTACAGAAGTTCAAAATATTGTTAATTTTCCTTGTTTAGGCTCTTTACTCAAAGTACAGATTTCTTGGGAGTAGGTATACATTTTACTCCTCTTTCTTCCTTTCTGTAATTTTCTTTCTGAATTACATCATGTAAGAAAGCAGAGTTCATAGGTGCCAAGTGAAACGTTGGTGATGGAGAGAGACATTTGAAGGGAGGGTAGAATGTGCATGAATTATGTATTTTCATCCAGGCCATTATTATGTTAGAGAATTTAGCTTTTTCATTTTCAGAAGAGTTAACTCCAGCTGTGATTATCCAATGTAATCTGGCTTCATGTTTAAGAACCAGAACAGAGGGACTTGTAGGACCATGTATCATTTCCATGCGAATCTGCTGCATGAGCTAACACCTAATTCTAAATTTTTTTAATGAATTATAAATGTATGTACAGTCGTTCTAAGTACCTGACCACTGGAGTGAGACCTATTAGATTTTTTGATTCAGAACTCATATGAACTAGATATCCCAGCAGAATCCATTTCAAATAAACATTTGACCTTATTTTTATGGTTTTCCAGTTATTCTGGCCTATCCGTGTAATTTTGCATCTTAAATGACAGTTCCAAAACTCTGCAAAATTAAAAATGGTATTTCTCTTTATATCACTGCAGCTTTAGATACGTCAAGCTGTGTAGATAAAGGGAAAAGAGCAGCATGTCTGATAGACACCATGAGATAAACTGCGAGAAATTAAAGCTGCTTTTTGAAAGGGATTACTCTAGATTCTCTAACTTTTAATACCTACAATAAACTTAGTACAATTTAATTTTAATCCAGATTACTGTATTATCAGATCATTGCTTAGAGTGGGTCCCATAGTTCTGTGTCTCACTGATTCGTGTGCTCTTGTTATACAATTGAATTTGCGTATATTCCTTTTAGGCGAATACTGCTGTGTCTGGAATTAGTTTGTCATTAATTTTGACATTGGTAGTTCAGTTACTGCATCTAATCCTGGAGTTCATTCCAGATGCTCTCCTGCTGCAATGCATTTTACTTAGAGTACTCTGAGACACTCATTTAGGTCCCCATGAGTATTGCTATGTCCCCAGTGTAATGTGGTGCATCCCAGTTTGCCCAGTGTTCCTTCACGCACACTGTTTCTAGACAGTTCTGTGTGAAGCGTTGCATGCGGAGAATACATGGGGTCACTGATGGACGCTCTTTACCCAAAAAAAAAAAATTTATTTACTTAAAGTGCTTTTGAAGACACGAGACTCAGCAGGTGCAGTGAAGACTCTGTGAAGTCAAAGGTGTCTTATGTTTTGCAGTGTAAATAAACTCTTCTTTTCCTATCACCAACATCCCATTTCTTTTCACTTTGGCTTGCTGTGTTCTCTTGCATTGATTTTCCATTTCCAGCTGCATTTGTATGGGTGGAGAGAGTTTCATTTTCAGTCAACACTTTCTTAACCATCTTGTAAAGAGAAGTTTATAGCTAGCAGTCCAGCACCAAACTAAAGGTCTAAACCAGGGGTCTCAAACTCCTGGTCCGTGGGCCATCTATGGCCTGCGAACCTTCTCAATGTGGTCTGCAGGGCTCCAGCAGTTTTGAGGCCGAGTCTCTCCCTTGGTCCCACCTGCCACCCCTGGGCACTCTCCCTCACCCCCACCCTGGGGCCCGGCAGTGCAGCTGAGCTGAGCCGCATCTACCTGCTCACTCCAGTGGCTGCTTGACCCTCCCTGCAGCCTCCGCATGCTTCTCCAACCCCAAGTACCCCTGTGGCCAATGGGAAGCTGCAGGTGCAGTGCCTGGGGGCAGCAGCACGCTGAGGCCCCCATCTCACCCCTCCCTGGAGCTCCAGGTAAGCACTGCATCCCCTCCCCACATACCCCTTACCTCCCTCAAACTCCTTCTCAGAGCCTGCATCCCCTCCCCACACACACCCCCAGCCCCCAAACTCCCTCCCAGAACCTGCACCCCCTCTCCACACACCCCTTCCTGCCCCAAACTCCCTCCCAGAGCCTGCAACCCCACCCCTTGCCCCAGTCCAGAGCCTGCATCCAGCACCCAAACTCCATCCCAGAGCCTGCACCTCCTCCCCCACCCAAACTCCCTCCCAGAGCCTTAGGCAGATTGGGGGCAGAGTGTTGGGGGGGCGGGTTCTGGGCAGCGTGAGTGACATTATTGGCCCGCTGGGAGGATTTGAGGACTGGCAGTGGCCCTAAGGTAAATTCAGTTTGAGACCCCTGGTCTAAACTTTGGCCACAGAGTTTTTGTGACTTCTAAGTGAGAGTCTGACGCTAAGTCTCATCACATTTGTTTGCAGTATGGACCTTTAACGCCAACCACCCGCAACCTAGGAAGTGGAAAAAGTCTTCTTATTCCACTTCTGCCCCCAAGACCCTCCTGCCTAACTGAAGTGTCTTCCACTGACTGACATTAGCACGTACAAAGGCAGCAAATTATAGCATGGATATTTTTGAGGTGATCTCTCTACAGACGAAACCCTGCAGCAGCTCGCCATTGAGGGGAAGGCATGTTTGTAATATTTAATCCTGTCAGGATTCTGCTAATGCCCATTTCTAGGCTCTGACTCCTCATAGTCGCACCCAGCTGTGTTGACCTACTTCTTATCCACAGGCTGACTAAGGGCAAGAGCCAGGTGATCTATTTCCTCTGCTCTTGTTTTTGTCCACGCTACTAGGGATGCCTCTCAGTTCTGAAAATAACTTGTGGGTTTTTTGGGGGGGGGGGGCTTTGGCCTTTGCTCTACACCAGAACATCATACTCCCTTAGGCTGTCAGTGTTACACACCTTTGTCTACCTGCTAATTTCTCTGGACAAATTATAAGCAGACAGCATGCAAACGGTATGCCTGGATCTGAGTAGGGATAGCCGTTAGACTATCGAGCGAATGTATCCTCATTTGTGAAAAGAGGAATCTCTTCTGAAATAAAATATGTAATTAGATTATGTGAAGCATCATCCAGCCCTTGGTTGGAGTAGCTTTGAAATGTACTATAAATAACTTACCCTGGCACAAAAAGCTTAGCCAAAAAAAAAAAATGGTGAGTAACACAAGTTCAAACAGTCTCCCCAGCAGACCACCGAGTGACCTTATTCTGGAGATAGTTTGTGAGTACATCTAAAAATGGATGCTTGTTGTGTCTTTGTATCAGATTTGGCTTGTTTTCTTACTCTGAGTTTAAGACGATATTAAAATTTTAAAGACTGCCAGGCATCTGAAGTTTAATCACCGTCAACTTCTTTTTCTCATAGAAAAACACTTAAACCCAGCACATGTGTCTCTTGTAAGAAGCAAAAACTTTCATTTATTAGACTAGACAAAAACATAAAAGCCATACCAGGGCTTGTTGTGACTGAGCATTACATAAGGAACTCTAATCCAATCCACTTTACTTACTCTGACAGGGACCCAGGGATGACATTTTACTGCACGCTTCAGACTGCTCCCTGATATTAACATTTAAAAAAAAAAAAACTTGATGTTAATTGACACTAGGCGTGCTCTGCTGCAGCAGTGCTGTATGTGTATGCTGAGGGGTGGGCAGTTGGGGAGGCGGATGTTGGCACATCTTAATTTCTGTGTTTAAACCCTCTTTTTCCTTTCTTACTTGCTAGTGCTGGCCTCACATGGCAATAAAGGTATATTGGCAGATGGACCCTAGTTGTTAATAGTGCATCACTGACTTATATATTATTCTGATTCCAATTTCAACACTCAGGTCTCTACCATAACCCTTTGGCAGATCATTACGGTGACCTGAGTTTACTGAAATTACCCACAATAGTTCATAAATTATCTGTTGAAAAGTGCAGCAAAAAGCGAGAAGTATGTGTATAGTCTGAGCACAAGATGCAGCCCCTTTACAAAACCTTAATTTGTTCAGCGTGTTCTGAATGATGCTAGACGCAGAGGGGAAATGTGTTCATACTGAGGCATATTTTTTTCCCTTTAGATTTTTGCCTTACACGTGTGCTTCATGATTTCCCTTCCCTGGTTTATCTTCCAGGCGCCCTGTTGTTGAAGCCACAACTATGAAACAAGGAAATAAGCTGCCAAGTGTTAATGACATTAAGTGGAGAGTGGATGTGGCTATATCCACAAGGTAAGAAATAAAAGTCTGCGGGACCAGTGAAGGGGTTTCTAACTCTAAACTTTAATCGCACTTTAAATTCACTTCTCTGTGCTAACATATGTCTCACTGTGTGATTTGCATGCAGTGTTAAATGGTACTGTATGGAGATAACCTTGAGTAACACACACATCAGATTCTACACAAGGCTACTGTTACATAAAATCAGTCTGTTGGAAATGCTTGCATCATTTGTTAATACAGTTATGCATTTTTATGCCTTCTGTTTTAGATTTCTAAAACATGCATGCTAGAAGCTCCCCTCCCAAGCTCTGTGACACCCTTCCAGTATTTTAAAATGTACAATAATAAACTTAATTAGTGCCTTGCCAGCGGCCCATAATTGTAACTCAGTCCAGTCTCACTATGTAATTACACCATATAACAGCTAACCACATCTTGTCTCCTCCCTGAATGCCACAAAGGAAGATGAGCTTTGTAGCCTGTGGAGAAGGTGGATAAAGCTGGACTCTGGCAGGCCGAGCATGAAAGTAAAATGAAGCGTCCCTTTTCTTTTGTATCAGAGGAGTTCCATTTCTAGTGCCTCCACTGACTGCAGCTGTGTTTGTATGGTCCAAGGGAAGAGGCAGTCTCTCAGATAACCTGGGCCTTAAAACCCAAGACTGCCACCTTGACTTTCATCTGGAAGCCCACAGGCAACCTGTGCAGCTCTTGGAGCAGCAGTGCTATGAGCTCCATTATATACTATTAGTGAGCAGGCCGCCACCTTTGGAACTAGCTGAAGTTCCTGAATGGTGTCATAATGTAGTCCTGAGTAGAGTGCATTACAACTGTTACTTGGCTGCTTCCCCCAACTTTCTAACATTATCTCTGTCTCACTTGGACTGAGCCTCGGTCAGCCAACCGTCCTCCGAACCCCAGTCTCCTTTAGATGTCTGGTTATCCTTTCAGATTCATTGGTGGGATCAACTGTAATTGAGAACAGTGGGGCTAAATATCATCTACACGCTATAGACACAGCAGCTCTTGTCTCCTTACTAATCCTCCTTGCAGGCTAATTTATGCATTGACTAAGAGAGACAACAGAGCAGAACCTTTGCAGTACCCTACATGAGAGGGCTCTTGGGTGGATAAACAATCATCCATGATTACCCCTTGAAACCTCTCTTCTGAATAGGAGTGAATCCATTTTAGAATAGTTCTGCCCACTCCTGCTACGGACCTCACAGCTTGTGAACAGCTCTTTATGATCAGCCAGGCCAAAGGCACATCTTACGCAATCAGTGTAGATACATTCTTTGGGTAGAGCCAGGAAGAGAGAGTGATCAGCACTGCTCATGCAGTTTCTGTCCCTCAGACCTGGTCTGAACCAAGATTGATCAGGCCGAAGGTAATATGTAGTCTGCAGATGCTGACGTAGCTGCTTGGCCATCTTTCCCAAAAGAGGAAGTCTTGGTAATCTTTCCTAAAAGAGGCAGATGCAATGCAAGTCAGTACCTGAGATTGTTGGGCTCAAGATAATTTCTTTAGTAGTGGCCCCACCAGTGCATTCCTGAAAAGCTGTCTCCTTACCTTCAGTCAGAGAGAGACTGGGACACCACCAACAGTGGCCATGGTGTCTCACTGATGTCCTTTACCAACCAAGAAGCTCATGGGTCTGGTGCACTGTGGCAACCCAAAATGGGCAATATTGGCCAAAACTCAGCCAAAGAAGACAAAGCATTTGTCTGCTCGAGACATTACCCTGCACCTACAGATGCAGCAAACTATTGGAAGTCAAGCAACTTGCAACTGTACCTCTACCTCGATATAGTGCTGTCCTCAGGAGCCAAAAAATCTTACCGTGTTGTAGGTGAAACCACATTATATCCAACTTGCTTTGATCCACCTGAGTGTGCAGCCCTGCCCCCATGGAGCACTGCTTTACCGCGTTATATCAGAATTTGTGTTATATTGGGTCGCATTATATCGAGATAGAGGTGTACAAGCTGTGCTGCCAACTCAGAGCGAGGAGGATGTTAGGGCACTTGCCATTGGCTGAATTGAATTATACAAAGCAGATAGGGTAGTTACAAATAAGGAGTGCCCTGAGGTGTGTTCTAAAGCAGTGGGTCTCAACCAGGGATCCAGGGCCACCTGGGGGCCGCAAGCAGGTTTCAGGGGGTCCCCAAGCAGGGCCGTTAGCCTTGCTGGGGCCCAGGGCAGAAAGCCAAAGCCCCGTTGCATGGGGCTGAAGCCTGGGGCCCTGAGCCCTGCCACGCAGGGCTGAAGCCAAAGCCTGAGCAACCTAGCTTCATTGGGGGGGGGGGGCTGTGGGTTTTTTTTGGGGTGGGGGGGGGGGGGGGGGGCCTCCAAAGAAAAAAGATTGAAAACCCCTGTTCTAAAGAGTTCCACTCAGGTGCTACTGCACTGCAAATTCTTTCTCTAAAATAGAGCAAAGCATGCAGAGAAATAACCTTAGCTTCAGTGCCTTGAACCCCCACAACAGCCTCACCAGTCCTTCCAAACAACTCAGGAACTGTATGTCTTCCACTCTCTGTATTCTTCTCCTTTATTTTCCTTTCCAGTCACCCTGTCACTCCCTGCCCCCTCAGGATTTCTTGTTTATCGTCTGGCCATCGCCTTTGCTTAAGAGATGAGGAAGCATAGTGATCCCAGGCTTCCAGCTCTGATGCCTGTCAGTACCTGACCTGGCTTTGGCAACATCCGCTGATGGAAACAGCACAGGGATGACTCATTTCCCACTCCTGTGGTCACCAAATAAACTCTGGAATAAAATAGCAAGCCACAGGCTTAGCACAGTCTCCAGGAGAGCTTGATTCCCCAGTTGGGGCTGCATTTAGAGCAAAGGAAGAATGGAAGGGTTTAGGACACTATTGCTTAGTGAAGATGGTCTGGGTTCTTTTTTGCTAACAGTATTCGGGCAATTTTCAACCCTAATGCATCTCTGTAGAAATCAGTAGAATTACACCAGGGTTGACTTTGGCTTATTATCTGTAATGATTGCAAGGTTGAATACCTTTCCTTTTAAATATAAAAGCTCCTTCTCCCTTTTTAGTCTGCTACCTCAGTATGAAAGTGAATTTGATTGAGTTCAGTTAATTTGTGTTCCTCTGAATTTCCTACTCAGCCAAATGTGAATGCTTGATTGAAATGTTTGGAAATTATTCATGTGAGCTATATGGGACCCCTCTCAGACACCTGAAAGGGTTAACTTATAATGCTATATAGTAGCATTGCAAATGTGTACTATTTTAATACTAATCATGTAAATAATTTCAGTTCACTGGCCCGTGCATTGCAACCGTCCATTTTAATGCTGCTGAAGCTTTCGGATGGGACAGCTCATCGCTTTGAAGTAAGTCTTGTTATCCTAATAGATAAAGAGAGAGCCACTTTATAGTCCTTTTAGAAAGTTAAATTGCTATTAAAAATGTTAAAGCCTTCATGGACAATTCATTTTTGTTGAAACTTTTCTTTTCCTTTAGTAAATTCTGATTTCTGTGCAGCCATACACAGTATATTACAAAACTCCAGCCAAAATGATTTCTTATCTTCTTCTTAGGCATGTTTTGTTGAAACTTTGTTTTCCAAAGAAATATTAATCACTCCAAAGTACTGTTGCATAATTTCTGATGATTACTTTATAGTTTTATTATTGACTGTGATCTTAAGATAAGACAATGGGTTTTGATGGCTGGGAAGTTACTGAAAAATTTATGAAATGCATGATGCCCCACTAAGCCTGTTAATTTTGCCACAGAAGATAGTTATCAGGTATCTTTACTCATTTTCTCTTTAATACACATCCTGCTTCTAGAAAGAGAGCAGAAAGCTATGGTCCCTTTTTTACTTCCAATTAAGCAAGGGCATTCTTTTTGACATGGTACATATTGCCTTCCCAGAAAATGGCATGAACTTGTCTGTACTATTAACCTTTGTAATAGACTGCTGCACTCTATAAATAACATTGTGTTGCATGAGTAGTTCACCTTTTAGTGCTTTTGGCTTCAATTCATGCATAAATATCTGGTGGTTATGCACCAGGTATTGGATTAAATGTTTAGCTTCACAACCTTTACTGTGTTTAATGTGGAAAACTGTTTCACAGAAAGACGTAACATAAAGCTGCTTGGAAAGGCCTGACTGTGATTTGCTACACTGTGAAGTCTTTAAGATGCCATATGACAAAGGATGAAATTCATCCCTATGCAGAGAGGCCAGCTCAAGGACTACGCTCCACTTAAGCCCTTAAGTGGTGCATAGGCTTTGTGCTAAACTTCTGCACAGGAGTGAATTTCACCGTACGCAAATAAATGAGCACAACTGATGGTTACAAATTGGAAAATCAGTTCCTCCTTCCCTTAACTGCCAGGATTGGGTTCGGGGTTCCATGTTTTTCTTTCCAGAGGGGACATCAGACACCAAAAGGGCAGTCAGCAATGCAACTCTGCACCTTTTTAAAGGCGGAGCCATCCTGTCAAAGAGATCTGCTGCTGGGTCTCCCCTAGTGCATGCAGATCACCATGCACAAGCAGCATATCTCATTCTGAATCTTAATCCACCAGCCACTTATATCTGGGTACTGCAGAACTTGCTGCGAGCAGGATGTCAACACGTGGTCAGAGTGCCTCCAATAGTTGATATCAGATCTAGGGGTAAATCTGTCTCCTGGTTCAAAGTGCCTTATTCAGGTAGGCAAACATTCTCCACTTCTGAGTCTCCTTTGTGCCCAAACATGCACACACCATGACCAGCTAGCTCAGCCATGTTTGTGTTTGGACTGGGAAACCAAGATAATTAATCCAAAGGATTGTTGCACAATGAATAGTGCTTTAAAATTATTCTATTGCACACACACAAAAGTTATATGCCCTTTGGTCTGCTGACCCTTCTGTCTCAAGCCATGTTTGCTGGCGCTGAGTGGTTAAATAAAGAAGGGGGGACTGCAACATTTTGTGGCACATTGCTTGCCTGTTGTTTAAATGAAAAAAACATGATGCTTTTACTACTCAACTGCATGAGAGAGTCACAATCAGGTGCTGAATTCCTCTCTCTTCACTGAGGTCCATGCTACGCTTAACAAACGTGATCGGAGATAGGAGACTCGTGTTGTCGAAGGAACTTCTTAGTCTCACCAGGGGCATGGCAGCATTAATAGACCACTGCCCCCATTTGGCTCCTTGCAGTTTGCAGTGGTAAAGATAAATCCATTAGATTTGTTTCTTCATGCTGAAAAATGAGTCTTTTCCAAGTGAAGTGAGGAATATGGGTGCAGTTTTTGCATAAACCATGCACAAGAGGCATTCCATTTCCATAACCATGTAAGCTCTGTAATGTAGCCTAGCCCCAGCCTCATTCATGATCTGCTTGTCTACCCTTTGCTTTAAGACCTTGACATTAGTGGATGTATATTATGCATTTGTCCATCTCTTTTTCCAAGTGTAACCATGTCTGAAGTGGTTACTGTACATCACTTATTCCTGTGGTTTTCAACCTGTGGGCCATAGGCCCCTGGGGGTCCACAGACTGTCTAAGATTTCCAAAGGGGTCTGCACCTCCATTGGAAATTTTTTAGGGGTCCGCAAATGAAAAAAGGTTGAAAACCATTGAGTTCTTCTAACGAAGGGCATCACTTCACTAGTGAATGTCATGTGAGAATATAACTGTGAATAGTCAAATTCGCTAACGATGCTAGCCAGGACTTTGAGATAAGGATAAGTCATCTCTGTCATATCAGCTAGCCATGGTTAAACCCTACCCAGATCAAGATTTAAACATGATGGGGCTGACATGATGCTGAATATATAATCCTCCTTCTGTACACCAACTGCAAAATCATGATCTGCATCCTATTAGCTAATTGGTCTCTTCAGAGCAGTGTTCTAACACAATGCCATTTTGTAGCGAAGACAAAGTGTAAGGAGTGTATTATCCGTACCACCTAATATACCTCTGTAGTTAAGTTAATCAGGGACTCAAGGCCCCTTTGTTTTGGCCAGACCACATGCCCTTTTGAAGATCCATTGGGGCCTGCAGAAATGTGCATAGGCTGCAAGGATCCTTATTTGGAGCATGGAAGCATCTGGGTAAGCCATGCTGGTACGTTTCAGCCAGGATAAGTAGTTATTTCTGCAGCTTATCTCTAATCCAGCCCATGGATCTGATGAGCGGATTTTTCCCCTGGTGGTTAGGATGCTAACTAGCAGGGAACAAAGAAACCTCAGGTTGGAAGATAACTTGAAGGAGAAACTGGTTCTCGCACATTTTATTGTATTTTGTCAATCAACACAAACATCCTGTTAAGTGACTGGGTTTATAAAACTTTGTTTAACCTTCTTATTCACCTCCAGGAGGGGGAGGAATAGGAATACAGCCAGCATGCAGTTTTTAATGTTATCTGAATGTGCCTTTTGCATAAAATCATGCGGCCACATTTTTTCATAACTGCCTTAATAATACACCATTGTAATGTAATTGCATTATTATACCTGAGGCATTATCTCCCATAACTACTTTCCAATTTTCAGAACGTGAATAGACTCAGAGTTTTTTTAACTCTAATACTTATCCAAACAGTCTGAAAGTTCAAAAAGTTCTGGCTGTGACTGAACAGTAAAATGTAAATTATTTAAAAAAAAACAAACCCACAACCTTGGTTTTAAATGTTTGATGTTCTTAAGTCACCATCTTGCTTCTAAAAATAAAAAAGTTGCCTCATTTGTGCATTCGAGCAGACTGGAGGCCAGTGTCAGTTTTTTATTGTTAAAAAAAGGGGTGTGAATGCCTTAAAATCCCAACGTGTATGAACTTGTTGAAATTTTTAAAAGTGAAATGTAAGTTATTCTTCTAATTGTCACACCAGCATAAAAAGTAGTCTGGAAACTGGTTACCAAAAATCTCTTGTATAGAGTTTCCACATTGCTGATGGCACTCTTAATAGCAGGTAGTCTGTATGTTTACTAACTTATGTATCAAATTTGTATAGATGCAACAAAAAATGTAATGGTGTAAGTCTGAATTTCCACAAGTGGCTTTAGTTGAGACCAGGAAAGGTTACTGTAATGTTGTTTTTGGTTTGTGGTCTTTTGGGGGTCAGGGAAGAATATGTTTGTTAAATGTTTTGAGATTGGATGAGCTGCTTTGAAGTCTCTGCCATCACTGCAAAGATAATCTTTTTCGGTAGTATTTCTTCTTTCATCGTTGGATTCTTTGGATCTAAAACAAGTATAACATGATATCTGTTGTCCGCAACTAGGGTCAACATTAGTGTACACTGGGAATGTTTCGTTGGTCAGCTAAGCTGTTCTGAAGGATCTTCTTTCACTTGAAAGTCTCCATTTCTGTAGGCTTGTGTTGGATGGTGTTCCTATACTAGGACTACCTCCATACAGTCCAGTGTATTGATGTTTGGAAGTATATGGTCTTCAAAGTGCTTGAGTAAAATTCTCTTGCAGTCCTGGGCAGCACTGTGCACCTTTCATAGACTGCCCTCACTGCTTCATAGGTTTCATTATGCATTTCAGTTGTATGTAGTGTAGGCTACTCACTCACTGCAGCGAAGCATTTCTCCTTCATCTGGTTCTGACACTTCTCTATTGGTTAAGATGTCCTAGACATAGTAGTCTGTGTACTCTCATCATGTTTGTCATGTGCTAATGGCATTTGGATGGGAGTAGGTTGAGTGGGTGGGCAATTCTCTTTAGGCAGAGGGTACTATAGTGCGTCCTGTTGCTATGATCCTGAATGCTGGCCTGTGCCGAGGGGTTCCTCTTCTTTCACACTTACCTTAGACAATCACAGCTGTCCTCATGTTCCTGTGATTTTGCTGTGAAGATCCCACTGTATCAGTTTTCCCTTCTCACAGTTTATAAGTCTAAACCCACACCTGCTTTCCAGGTTCGTTCCTCTGACCAAAGTTGTAATACTTAGCCCTTGCATAGTCCTTTTTCGGCTTGGACCTGGAAGTGGGGTTCTGGTCCCTGACTAGGGCTCCTAGACACTGTGCTAATATGAATAATATTCATTTAGGAGATGAAGGGAGGTACAGAGAACATGGGTTCACACAGCAACCCATGGCAGAGCTGGGACTGGAACACGTCTCCCTGACTTGCAGTCCTATGCATTAGCCACTGACCCCACACTTTCTTCCTATTAATGGGGAGTAAGAATAGTCCTGAGAAGAGATCCCAGACTTGGATGTGTTGATTTCTCTAAGCTACTGGTAATGTTTATATTGACATGTGCAGAAGCTGCTTTTGCTACTAGTTTTGAATAAAAAATAGCACAGAAGTTCCAGTCCTAATCAACCATTATGAACACTCAGCATTCTTTATACACAGAAAAATACTGTTTTGGAAATGCTCCTCTAGGCTGATACTTTCTGTACCCTGGTCTTGGGATGTCACAAGGGAATGGTTTACCCAGCCTGGATTGTGTTCTCTTGCAGCAAGAGCCCAAACTTTCAGCCCTGCTTTCAGTTTATGTGGGTTTTTCCAACTTTTTCTGTGCTGTTGTAAAGTTACAGAAGAGGATCTAGTGCAGGGATGGACAAACTAGGGGCCGGATTCGGCCCGCCAGCCATTTTAATCCCGCCCTTGAGCTCCAACTGGGGAGCCTGGTGTGGGGCTTGCCCCGCTCCAGCTTGGGAGCAGAGTTGGGGGCTGTTCCACATGGCTCCTGGAAGCAGCAACATGGCCCTGCTCCAGTTCCTACATGTAGGGGCAGCCAGGGGGCTCTGCTCTGCATGTTGCCCCTGCCCCAAACGCCATCCCCGCAGCACCCATTGGCCCATACCCCCGGCCGGAGCCTGGACCCTTTCCCACATCGCAGCCCCCAGCCCTGATCTCCTCCCACACTCCGAACCCCTTCCCCAGCCTGGAGCATGCTCCCACACCCCAAACTCCTCATTCCCAACCCCACCCCAGAGCTCACACCGCCAGCCGGAGCCCGCACTCCACTCCCCCACCCCAGCCCAGATCCCCCTCCTGCATCCTGAACTCCTCATTTCTGACCCCTCCCCAGAGCCTGCACCCCCAACCGGAGCCCTCACCCCCTCCCGCACTCCCAACCCCAATTTTGTGAGCATTCATGGCCCGCTATACAATTTCTATTCCCAGATGTGGCCCTTGGACCAAAAAGTTGCCCACTCCTGGTCTAGTGGGCACTTAAAACCAGCGCAGCTAGGAACCATCAAAGCTTCCTCGCCTTGAAGAGCCACAAAGTCATCTTACAATCTTCAGAGGTGCAACAAACTGCTTCGTGCATCTGTAGTAGATATAGTGCAAAGTACCATGTAAATTACTCAACCACGTAGGCCATTTTGTGTGGCCTACTTGGCCTCCCTGTCTTTGCCCTCTTCCCAGTCCTTCAAAAGAGCCACTTTGCAGCAGCCCTCCCTGTGGAGCCACTCCTCCCTATTTCTTGTCAGAATGTCACAACTCTCCCAGTTCCTAGAGACTGAGCACTCCCATCACCTGCCAGCCATGAGATGCTCAAGAAGTGAACTCTGATCCCCAATGTGTTATCTAGCCTCCAGCTCACATGTCCTTTAAAATTATACTGTCATTTGCAAAATGCTGATGCCAGCCTTATGCAGCACCTGTTGCACTTCGTGCTTTGGCAAATGGATCTTACTGTAATTTTAGTTTTTCCTTTTATTCAGTGGGTGTTTTCTGGAAGTTTGTTCTCCTGTTAGTCATTGTTAACCGTGCATTCCTTGATGTTATCTATTCCTCAGCTTTGCCAAAAGCACCCTAACCAGACACAGAACTTCCGCTTTCTGCAGCAAAACTCCCATTATTTGCCTGGAAAAAAAAGTAATTCACTTGCTATTTTTCCTTTTCTGTGACATTGTTAAAATTATCTGATGCTGCTTTTAAGAGGGGAGCTGTGAGAAGCTACAGCAATCAACCAGACACCCCAAAAAATCAGTCCATAGACATCTTTCCCTTCCCTCTCCTGCCTTGTCGTCTTCCTTTCCTGTATCCTTTCTTTTTAAACCCTGTTTTTCACTCTTCTGGCTGCGTGGCCTCCTCAGGGAAATCAGATGCTTCAGCTTTTTCAGTGGAAATGCCTAACTGGGAGTAGTTGCATTCACCCCTGTATTCCCAGGCTGATTCCCTGCACAGGAGTAAGGTAATGATTATTTTTTTTTAATAGTCACACCATTGATTTAGCCAACACACATTCAGCTGTTAAGTCTAAAGATCACTGTGAAGTTACAAAAGGATCTCACAAAACTAGGTGTCTGGGCAAGAAAACGTCAGATGAAATTTAATACTGATAAATGCAAAGTAATACACATCGGAAAACGTCATCCCAACTATACCTACAAAATGATAGAATCTAAATTTGCTTGTTACCGCTCAAGAAAGAAGCCATGGAGTCGTTGTGGTTAGTTCTCTGAAAAGATCTGTTCAGTGTCCAGCAGCAGCAGTCAAAAAAGCTAACTGAATGTTAGGAACCATTAGGAAAGAGAGAGATAATACAACAGAAAATATCATAATGCCTCTATATAAATCCATGGAGTGCCCACATCTTGAACGCTGCATGCAGTTCTGGTCGCCCTATCTCAAAAAAGATTTATTAGAATTTGAAAAGGTGCAGAGAAGAGCAACAAAAATGAGTAGGGGTATGGGAACAGCTTCCATATGAGGAGAGATTAAAAAGACTGGGACTGCTCAGCTTGGAAAAGAGACGACTAAGCGGGGTTAATAGAGATCTATAAAATCATGACTGGTGTGGAGAAAGTGAATAGGAAAGTGTTATTTACCCCTTCACGTAACACATGAATCAGGCATCACCCAATGAAATTAATAGGCTGCAGGTTTAACACAAACATAAGGAAGTATTTCTTCACACGACATACAAACTGTGAAACTTGTTGCCGAGGGATGTTGTGAAGGCCAAAAGTATAACTGGATTCAAAAAGGAATTAGATAAGTTCATGGAAGTTAGGTCCATCAATGGTTATTAGCCAAGATGGTCAGGGATGCAATCCCATGCTCTTGGCGCCCCTAAACCTCTGACTGCTACAAGCTGGGACTCAACCATAGGGGATAGATCACTCGATAAATCGCCTTGTTCTGTTCAGTCCCTCTGAAGCATCTGGCACTGGCCACTCTGAAGACAGATACCGAGCTAGATGGACCACTGGTCTGACTCACTGTGGTCATTCTTACGTTATTACCTAGCATTTTGTTAGCCTCTGATCTTTTGCTTAAAATCTATAAAACTCTTGTCTGAACTTATATGGGCCTGATGTTCTAGAATGATTTCTGTCTGTATGGGTGTATTAGCCAGATGAGTCACAATTCTAACAAATCGTATGTTTCAGGTGCCAGTTGTAAAGTTCCAAGAATTAAGGTACAACGTTGCCCTGATATTGAAGGAAATGAATGATCTGGAGAAAAGAAGCATTCTGAAAATCCAGGACTGAACACTTCCAAACTGCAAATTAATAGAACCAGTTGGAAAACTTGAAAGAGAGTTGTGAAATGCAAAATAAAGATCCAGCACCATTTTGCATGTATCAGTATTGTAACGTAACATTTCTAACATCTGCTGTAAATATTTTTCAATTAAAGTGTTAAAAGCCTCTGCTGTTTTCTCAAACTTATTTTTGCCTAAGAAATATATTTATGAACATGGGATAATCCACTGTTTGTGAGCACTTCTGTATGATTCATCAAAACATTTTTAAAATAACTGTCCTAATAGATGTAAGAACCATTGCTTCATGATAATGATTCATCTCTAATTATTTTAGAAAGCTTGCTACCGAAAGCCCTGTCACTATGTAACATAAGAAAAACTTGGCAATGCTTGAAATTGAAAAGAAACCTCGCTGTAAACAGCACGACAAATATGTGAAATTGAGCAAGTCTCGTAAGTCAGATTGCTGTGTTCTCAAAATATGTGCGTTCTCTGTAAGTGAGGGAGATGCAGTGGCAGTTAAAAAAGGTACTTTAAAGAAAATTGGGAGCCCTTGGAGCATGAAAGAAGAAATCCAGTGCAACCAGCTAGAGCTGTGCAAACAACATGGGGGTGGAACTTCGGCTTGTAAGAAACCCTCACCAGGCTGTCATGGGTGGGCAGTGTTCCATGAAGCATGCTGCTCTGGTTACCTGATGGACTTCCAAGCAGAAATCCAAAGCTGCTCATTGCCCATTGTTCCCTACTCCTCTTGAACAGAAAGGTAGTGCACTGGCGCTTGGGGTCCTGATTCAGGAAAGCGCTTAAGTCATCCCTTTTGAGAAAAGCACGTAAGCACCTACTTAACTTCAAGCCTGTGTTTGTTCCATTGGCTTCAATGGGACAGCCAGCACGAGTTTAAGGGCTTTGCGGAATAGGGTTGCATGTGTTCATGAATCCAGGCTTGAGTGAGTTTTGCTGCCAGGGGAGATGTGAAGGCTGGGTAATAGCATGAAGACAACACTGCGCATAGGCTTTAGAACCATGGGATTTACCTGTCAAAAGTATTTTACATAGCATGTATTGTAATTTTTAAGCACTGGCTTTAATTAGCTACCTGCTGATCTTCTGGCCCAGTAGCACTGAGTATTCGTTTGGCCACACACACACACACACACACACACAAAAAATTAAATGCTTGGCGTTTCAAGAAAGCTTTTTTCCCTCCCCCGTGTTTTTGTGTGGGTGAGGACAAGTGGGTTCTTGGTTTTTTCAGAACCACAATAGGCATAAAAATACACTGACATGATGTTGGACGGACTTCAGACTGTAGCATTATTTCAGACTGCGTGACTTCCTGCTGAAACTAATCAAAATATCTGAAGATTGCAAGATCACATCTTGTTGCCAAAAGCCAGACGTGGCGCCGTATCCAAATGTTCTATTTTCCTCCTGAAAGTCCAATGCAAATAAGAGCTAAAGGTCAAACGGCAGCATGCAGTGGATGGATGGGTGGGAATGCACAGTCCTTTGAGAATGATCATGTTTTAGTAGGATGTGTAACTGCTTCCGTATCATGTTTGTGACAACTATAGTTGTCATTGTCAATTTACCACATTGTTGTGAGCCCTCTTTACAAAATGGCCATTATTCTGTATTCCTGTTGCTCAGTGCCAAAGGATTCTAACATAACCAATATCTCTAGATGTCAAGTATTCTAGATCCTAGCAAGTGTCCCCTCTTAGCCAGCCACTAGGACAGCTGTGAGCACAATCCATAGCTCTGTGCTCTGGATCTCTGGGGTCTGTTAAGCTTCTAGAGCATCAGCTGGCTGCAGGACTAGTTCCTCCCTAGGTCTCTCTGACACATTTCCTGGGTGCTGACTCACATCTGTTACTACTTCAAGATAATAGGGATCCTTGGTCCACCTGCACTAGGTCCCAGGGGCCAGCACTAACTTCCAAGCTACCCCAGTTACTTTAAACACACCCCCTCCCGGAACTCAGCCCCAAAAGGTGTGAAGTTTCTGGTTTCCAGTTTAACTTTCTCAGAGCCATGCAGCGGTTATGCAGCATTCAACATACAGAGAGAGACTTTACTCAGTCTTGCACCTTTGTGCTCGTCCGTACTTAATCATGTAAAACAGGAGAGTACAGATCATACAAAACAAACATCTGAAACTACAATGTCCCTCACTTTCTAGCTCATCCTTCCCTTGTAAGCCAGGCAGAGAGGGTGTCCCCTCCTCATGCAGGCTGTTCCATGCTAGCTGGTATCTCCTTCGGGGGGAGCCCCTTACCCAGTTCCTGTGACCTTGTTGTCTCTTGCCTCATACTTCCTCCTCCTGTCTCACTTCCCTTGTTCCTGTGATTTTTACCCTTTCTGGGCACCTTCTTTTGTTTTACTCCCAGTTAACTTTCCACAGCTCCTATCTTCAGAGGAATCAGCTAAACTGTTTTTTCAAAGAATGCAGCTGTTCTTTTGTTTTGTTTTTTAGCATAACCTTTCTGAGGTCTAAGTATTGTTTTTAACCTTAATTGTTTCCCATTTCCCCTGTCTAGTGTGTACCTGCTACTGTGCCTGTCAGCAGGGGTGGATCCATGTACATAAAGACACATGATAAAACAGTTCTTCAGAACACACCTTCACAATATAAATCAGAATTCATAAGTTGTACAGCTAGAGCCCTAATCATCATATCAATGACCTCTCTAATCCTCTCTCATTGAAAAAATATATTTGAAGCCTTTAGCATTTTCTATGGTATAAGATGTACTGTTGCTGCTTAAAAATAAAGGCTTGTGCCTCTGAACCCCTAGAAATCTCAGGTATGTGCAATATAACAAGATTTCCCTTCCCTTGTGCAAGGTCAAGGAACTGGGTTGAGGCTCTGAGTGAATGAACAGAGATAGCTGATAGGAGCAGCGTGTCTCAAGCATTTCCACCATAATTAACGATAATACTTACCTTTCATCTGAGGATCTCAAAGTGCTTTGCAAACAAGCCAACAACATGTCCCTAAGGCAAGGTGTGTTTATTGGCCCATTTGTCAAAACGGGTCAATTGTCATAGATGGATATTGACTTGTGCAAAGTCATGAGCAAATTAGGAGTGGAGCTGGCAATAGAATAGCAGGGTCCTGAATCCTGGTCCTCTAATACCAGCGGGCATGCGGCTAATTTCTATCAGTTTCCTTTTGTGCTAGATTCTAGCATATCAGCCCATCGCAGTCCCTATAGAACAATTGTCTTGCCAACTAGCTAGTGAGGCAAGTCCAATCTCCTCCACCTGCCTTGGCAGGTCTTTGGTGCTTCTGGAGAAAAATGGCTCAGTAGAGGGAATATATATTTTAGGAGGAGTTTTCTTTGAGGAGAGACAGTCCAAATCCCAAGGCAGAGAGTTGTCTGAGTCCACAAAAAATATCCTCTAGGTCTATGAAATCTGAATACCTGTTTGTACTGTAAGTTGCCAAACAAATCAGTGGGTTATGATTTGAGCAGATAAGAATCCAGCCTTCCACCCACCTACTATCCTTTGTCCATTAAGATCCAGCCCTTCTGACACCTGACAGACACATCTTATTAGTGACTCATAAAAGGCCTGATCCATAACCTGTTGGAGTCAATGGGAGTCTCTCCATTGACTCCCGCTGGCTTTGGATCAGGCCTAGATAGAAAAAAAAGGAGTTACAGACTGAAATATGGAAAGGCTATAAGTGAACAACCTTGACCCCTATGGTGCAAGTGTCCCATAGGTTACAGTAAATGTCTCCTTTTTGGTTCCACTGATTTAAGATTTTCCTAACTGATTATTGGAATTACTTTATTACATCTTGATCCAAAACATAGGTTCCTACAACCCCTTGTTTTAATTTTTCCCTCTGAAAAATCTATTCTACATTGAAAATCTAAATCTTAACTGAGCTTTCATTAATGAATTATTTTTCAATATCCCTCGTGTTTGTAAATGACTGTCAGTAAAGAATGTTGTTCTGCCATTATTTGAACCATTTTAAATAGGACAGTGGGGCAGTCTCTCTACTGGTCAGCATCAAGATTTGAAGTATCTTGATACTTCTTTCCATAGTAGACTTCCTTATGGTATCAGTGGTTTCTCTTGTAACTGCAGCCATCTATGCCCCAATCCAAAGATTAGCTCTAATTCAGGGCTGCCTCTGCTCCTGTGGACTTCCCATCCTTCTCATGTGTAGTGTAAACCTATAGTTTACTCATCATTTGTGGATGAGAAGCTTTTTCTCTCTCCCATATAAACTATGCTGAGATAGTTACCTTCAGACTTACTCTGTTGTACCTCACAAGTTTTGTGGGCTTCATGTGATGGTCTGTTTTACCCATAGGCCACCAAGAACCATGAAAATCTTTTGGATGCGTATACATGTTAAGCTTGATTCTGATTTCACTCCCGTGTTCAACAGAGCTGGAAATTATATGACTAGCCTCTTTCTGCAATCACTGGATCCAGTGCCCTGAAAGACACTCAACCCTACACTCCACAAGTCTAACTTGCCATAGACCAATGTCATCTTAAGCAGGGGTTTGTTGTAAGCAAAAATATAATTTGCATGTGTTGAAAAAATTAGGGATTTTCCATCTTCTGTGCAACAAATGGAATTTGATAAAGCTGATGCAAAAAATTGACAGAACAGTTTTCTGCTGGCAAATGCGGTTTCATTTAAATCAAAACATTTCATGGGACATTATCACTTTTAATGGAAGAAAGTCAAAACAATTTTCCCTTTTCATTTTGATAACCTCAAAATGTTTTGTTTCA
This sequence comes from Chelonoidis abingdonii, assembly GCF_003597395.2. NCBI lineage: Eukaryota > Metazoa > Chordata > Testudines > Testudinidae > Chelonoidis > Chelonoidis abingdonii. The sequence continues at coordinate 93,154,085 of NC_133776.1, read as the reverse complement.
ACTTTATTTTGCTATATTACTTTTAAAGTATTCATGTAATTGCTATTTTATATAAACAAAACACTGATGTATCTGAATTGAAATTATTTGGAATTTCTATTTCAAGGGAAATTTCAAAAATCTTACTTCATTCCATTTTGGAATGAAATCAGATTTTGAAATGTTGGGCTTTCCCATGGAACAGATGTTCTGTTTTCTGTCCAGCTCTCGGTTTGATTATCACAATAGCATGTGAGTGCCTCTCTTTCTGTATCACCTCGTTCAAAGTGGAATTGAATGCAGTGCTCATTTTGCTAGTCCCAAGGCCTTGTCAAGCTGATCACTAGTCAGTCATCAATTACGAAAATATGAGCCTTGCATAGAAAGGGTGCTGCTTCTTACTCGTTGCACTGTGTTCATGGATCAGTAGGTAACAAGGATTTTCACAGATTTCATTTTCTGTTTTCCCTGAAAAAACAAATCCAAGTTTTCTCATTGTCTTCTGTCTGCTGGTCCCTAGAATCTACTTAAACTTTTTTTCACAATTGCCTTTACTTCTGTATGTTGATTTTAGTTGTAATAAATTTCTAACAATGAAACGTAATATTTACATAATTTTCCACCAGTGCCTTTCTTCTCAATGAGAGCATATCCGAATGGAAATCTGACTTGATCATTTTCACTATGAATAATCTTCATCATATATAATAGCACCGTGGAACTCAAAGCATAGGTAGTATTTTACAGATGGGGGAAACGGAGGCATGGGGAGTTAAAGGGAATTACCCAAGCTCACACAATGGCAGCTAAAGTAATAGAACCAACATTTCCTGACTCTATGTCCTCCATCTGAAGGAGTCCATGCTGCTTCCCATCATATCTACAGTCATGATTCTTATTCCCCTCCCTTTAAAAAAAATGCATTGGCTGAACTCTGAGTCAGCAGTCAAAAAATATCCATACCTATTGGTTATTATGGAGAAAGTGCATAGACTAAAAAAAGCCATTGTGGTTACATAATTGCTAGGTGACATTCATATCCATCTCTCTAATACTGTGGATGAAATCCTGACCCCCTTGAAGTCAGTGGGAGTTTTGCCATTGACTTCAGTGGGACAGAATTTCACCGTCTTCAGCCTCTGGAATACAGGAAAAACACAATAGGAGTGTTTATATTACGTGCCTGTTCTCAATTATCATAATAGAGTATAAACCTAAGAGAAAGTTCAAGAATGAAGTCATCGTGTTCATAGCTTTCATCGTGTTTATTATACCAGTCATTCACAGTGTTCGTAGCTTTCATTGTGTTTATTATACAAATCGTTAACTGCTTGAGAAAGGCCAGTTCTGTACTCCCTGTCTTTAAAAAGTAGAAACTCTACTTTTGTCTTAGTAGAAAAATCATACAAGGGAGGTTTGTGTTTTTCAGAGTGAGTCACCTGCTAGCTTCAACTTTTTCTGTTTAAGTGTAGGATAAATCAGTTTCTTAATCAGATGAGCAATGCAAGTAGGCAGTGGTTCCTTTCTCTTCTGCTTCCTAACCAGAATGCACCTCGTGACCTCCTGCTGCTCTGAATCTATTTCTGAATGCCAATCTCCAAATCGTGCTTCCATGGTCTGTTATACAGAAAACATTACAATTTAGCTTAGTGTGTCAGCTTGATTTGTAGAGGTGCACTTTGCTAATGTGGGCTTTGCTGGACTGTCCGGGGAGCCGCTCAGGACCAAATATTTGTAGTTCTGTGACATTTTCACCATTAAAATACTTGAAAGTATAGAATGTAAGGCTATCTCCCTATCTCACTTCATCATCCCCAGGCCCCACATTAGCAGGTACCAAATTATGGCTGTCAATATGCACAGGCTCAGCAAACCTGGAGCTGGCACAAGGATTACTGGGTGAAATTTAGGTGGTGGGAGTTTTCCCCCAGAACTCCCATGGATTCTGCCCCATAGGCGTTCCATGACAGGGAACTGTTTCCTGGGTTGGAGTCAAGGTCTGCACTCTGAATGCTTATGAGCATGCAGCTCCCACCATTGCAGTGGCCCCTTTGCAAAGCTGCCCTCCCTTTTTCAAATTTTCCAGTCCATGTTCCTGCTAGAGGAGGATTGTTCACAAAGATACATTTCGCAGTGTTTTGTCAGGCTAGTTTGAAAGTGGCTGGGCTTCCAACGCTTCCCTTGGGAGTCTTTCCAACATCCTACAGACCTCTCACTGTTATGAAATTTTCCCTTCCCTAGTTTCATCCCCTTTGGCCTAATTTGTACCCTCTTTCTAGCACTACCTTCTATCTCTTTGATGTTTACTATATGTTAACTTTTAGCATGTCCCACTGCCCATGCGTCATTATTACAGCACTGCTAGTTACTGGTTAGGTCACTCTCCTTCAAAGAACAGACTTTGTTTCATAGGACAATGGTTATGAAAATCACAAAGATATAAAAGCCACTGCAATGAAAAGAAAATGTTGCTGTCCCTAGTTCTGAAAGAAAAAAAACCAGGTGTTTTCCTTATACCTTCATAGTCTTTAAGGCCAGAAGGGACATCTTGATCATTTAATCTGACCCAGGGCTGGTGCAACCATTTAGGCGACCGCGCTAGGATTTGGGGGGGCGGCATTTTCTTCGTCAGCGACCACGGCGCCCGGATCTTCGGCCACCCCGGTCACCGCCGGCATTTAGGCAGAGGGAGCTGGGGCAGGGGAGTGCGGGGAGGGCCGCCTGCAGCAAGTGGGGGGGAGGGGGAGGTGGCACGCAGGGGAACTCCTGGCCCCAGCTCACCCCTGCCCCGCCTCCTCCCCAAGCTCACCATGGCTGCTTCATTTCTCCCACCTCCCAGGCTTGCGGCGCCAATCAGCCTAGGCGCTGCAAGCCTGGGAGGCGGGAGAAGTGAAGCAGCGACGGCGTGCTCGGGGTGCTCGTGCTTGGAGCAGGGGTGAGCTGAGGGGGGTGCCTCAGGTTGGAGCGTGGGGGATGGGGAGCTGCCTTGGGGGCGTGCCTCAGGACGGGGGCTCAGGGACGGGGAAAGGCGCAAGGTGGACATTTCGCCTAGGGTGCAAAACATACCTGCACCGGCCCTGATCTGACCTCCTGCATACTGCAGGCCACAGAACCTCAACCACCCACTCCTGCAATAGGTCCAACACCTCTGGCTTAGTTACTAAAGTCCTCAAATTTTGATTTAAAGATTTCAAGTTATATAGAATCCATCATTTATAGTAGTTCAAATCATTAGTGTCTCGTGCCCCATGCTGCAGAGGAAGGTGATACCCCTCCAGAGTCTCTGCCAATCTGACTTGGGGAAAAATTCCTTCCCAACTCCAAACATGGCAATCAGTTAGACCCTGAGCTTGTGGACAAGACCCATCAACCAGACCCCTGGAAAGAATTCTCTATAGTAAGTTAGAGACCTTCCCATCTAGTGTCTCATCTCCGGCCACTGGAGATATTTGCTAATAGCAGATGATGATGGGCCATTTGCCATAGTAGGTAACCTCATACCATCCCCTCCACAACTTTAGTAGTAAGATCAGTCTTGAAACAAGCAAGTTTCCCCCCCCCCCCCCCCCAATTCCCTTTGGTGGTCTCTTCCAGAACATCACTCCATCTTCTCATGGTCAGAAATCCTTGTCTAGTTTCAAGCCTAAACTCACCGATGGTCAGCGTATATCCACTTGTTCTAGTATCTACATTGGCCCTTAACTTAAATAACTCCTCTCCCTCCATGCTGTTTATCCCCCTATGTATTTGTAGAGAGCAATCATATCTCCCCTGCTTTTTATGAACGTTAACATTTTATTAACAAAATAGTGTACATTTTTTGGAGAGAACTCCAAATACAAATAAGATGTGTATGTTTCATCAGCCATCTTGTTTTAGTTTTTTTGGGGGGGGAGGTAAGTATAAAACATGATAACCGCATATGTGCTATTTACCTGTTTTTATTCATTTTCGCCTAATTTAAAATACTGTAATTAATAGGTAAGTACTTTGGTTTTCATGCCTTTTTTGAACTATTTGCTGAGGGGCTGTGCTGTACTTTTGAGCTATTACCTGACTTTCCAAGTACAGAATTATTGAAACCAGTTATTCAATTAATCAGTTTCTTTTAAAGAATTTTACCTCACAACGGTGCTTTGATTCTGAAGGTTTTCTAAGGAGAGGCTGTATGGTTTAATAGATAGGGTGCTGGGTTGAGACTCAGGAGAGCAGAGGCCAGAACATCAGCTGGCATACATTGTCATAGCTCCTTGATGTCAAAGACAGTTGAGGATCCACCCCAGAGATTCTATTACTAGCCTGCTGTGCAACCTTGTACAAATCACTTTACCTTTACTTCCCCTCCCATCTTGTGTCTTGTCTGTTTAGACTGTAAGCTCATCAGGGCAGGGACTGTCATTTNCCCCCCCCCCCCCCCCAATTCCCTTTGGTGGTCTCTTCCAGAACATCACTCCATCTTCTCATGGTCAGAAATCCTTGTCTAGTTTCAAGCCTAAACTCACCGATGGTCAGCGTATATCCACTTGTTCTAGTATCTACATTGGCCCTTAACTTAAATAACTCCTCTCCCTCCATGCTGTTTATCCCCCTATGTATTTGTAGAGAGCAATCATATCTCCCCTGCTTTTTATGAACGTTAACATTTTATTAACAAAATAGTGTACATTTTTTGGAGAGAACTCCAAATACAAATAAGATGTGTATGTTTCATCAGCCATCTTGTTTTAGTTTTTTTGGGGGGGGAGGTAAGTATAAAACATGATAACCGCATATGTGCTATTTACCTGTTTTTATTCATTTTCGCCTAATTTAAAATACTGTAATTAATAGGTAAGTACTTTGGTTTTCATGCCTTTTTTGAACTATTTGCTGAGGGGCTGTGCTGTACTTTTGAGCTATTACCTGACTTTCCAAGTACAGAATTATTGAAACCAGTTATTCAATTAATCAGTTTCTTTTAAAGAATTTTACCTCACAACGGTGCTTTGATTCTGAAGGTTTTCTAAGGAGAGGCTGTATGGTTTAATAGATAGGGTGCTGGGTTGAGACTCAGGAGAGCAGAGGCCAGAACATCAGCTGGCATACATTGTCATAGCTCCTTGATGTCAAAGACAGTTGAGGATCCACCCCAGAGATTCTATTACTAGCCTGCTGTGCAACCTTGTACAAATCACTTTACCTTTACTTCCCCTCCCATCTTGTGTCTTGTCTGTTTAGACTGTAAGCTCATCAGGGCAGGGACTGTCATTTGCTATCTGTCTATATAGTGCCAAGCACAAGTGGGTTGAGATTTATAGGTGCTACTGTCATATGAATAAGAATACTGGCTGGAAACTGGATTCTCTGACTCCTACTCCTGACCGTCTGTGGTGGGGGAGGGGGACTATCTGCAGAAGTACAAGGCCGTATCCTTGCTATAGCAATCCCGAGAGAAAGAACATTCTCTTTCGCTGAATTGAGATATTGTGACAATGGCCTGAATTTTTACAAGCGGTTTTGAAAATTCACATATGTAGATCCGTTTCTAAAAATGTGCAATCTAAAGCTCTATCTCCATGAACAATTACAAACAAAAAACAAAAACAAAAAACCTCCAGTCGAGTACATTCATTTTGAAGCAAATGCATATAAACATTAATTATGTAGTAGTGCAGCTGATATTTTTTAAATGTCTTCCAGTATCCTTTGAGGTGGATTTATCCTAAAGATCCCTCTAGGCCAGTCAATGGGTATTACTAAAAATTATAGTCTAGAGGTCAACATAGCTAACCTTATATAAGATAAGCTTTTTGTAATAACAACCTATACCTAAATTTTGTTAATCTAAAAGCGGTACGTATACATACATATATATACACATGCTCACACACACAAGATGAGCTATTACATGACTGAACAAGACAAAGTAGATAAGATTTTGCTACGTATCTAATGTTCTGGTTAGTCTAAGGCCTTGGCTACACTGGCGCTTTACAGTGCTGCAACTTTCTCGCTCAGGGGTGTGAAAAAAACACCCCCCTGAGCGCTGCAAGATACAGCGCTGTTAAGCGTCAGTGTAAACGGCTCCCAGCGCTGCAGGCTATACCCGATGAGGAGGTGGTTTACATGCAGCACTGGGAGAGCTCTCTCCCAGCACTGGCACTGCGACCACAGCAGCGCTTTGAAGTTTCAAGTGTAGCCATAGCCAAAGTGTGGTGAAATGTAAATATGTTCTAGAGTTCCTTAAAAGGGGTGAGGATTTGTTTATAAAGAATTTTCACTATAAACTGTACAATTAAACTTTGTATAACTCCATTGCTGTCTTGGGGTGGGGACTTGATTCCTTTGTTTTGCAATGATTCTAGTCTTTGGAATTGTATCTATAACCGATGTTTTATTTATACTGTAGTAATCAAACCTCCATGGCTGCAGAGTACCTTTCAGCACAAAGCGTTTTGAATACATTAAGGAATTAGGCTTCTCACCACCACTAAGTAGTGAGTAAGATCCGGAGTTATGCAAGTGTGGTTTTAAATGTGAGGATCAGTGGACCACATTGTACAAAAAGGGTGGGGAGGGGGTTGTTGTTTTTTCCTACCCTTTTATTTGGGTAAAATAAATACAATAACAGAGACAAGCCCATTTGCAATGAGCCAGCTATTCCCATGGAGAAGGATTTGTCCAGGTCCTGTAGTGTATAAGCCCCAGGGCAGAGTGCGGGGGTGTGACAATGCGGTTCTAGTGGGACCCAACTGAGAGTGCCAATTCAGGATCAATTGCTCAAACAGGTAAGAAGCAGGATTGAAGACCAGATGGAGATGAGGCATCAGCCTTATATAGGCTTTTCCAGGTGTAAGAACCTCTTTGTTCTTACTGTGGAAAATTACAGCAAAATGGAATCTGGAGTTACATAGGCAAGTCCCTGGATACTTTGCTGAGTTACAAGGCGTATCTGCTGTCTCTCCATGGGTCAATTGTGTAGCTGATGGTCCTTAATGGGCCATCAAGCAGGCTAGGCAGATCTAACACCAACTTGTCTGGGGTGTCACCCACAAGCAGAGCACAAATACAAAATACAGACAGTATAGAACCAATACTTATAACTTCAACTACAAAATGATACATACGTATAGACAACATAATCACAACCAGCAACTCATAACCTGGTCTTAGACACCCTATATGACCCCCTTTACATAAGATTTGGTGCCACTACAGGACCTTGGTTGCAATCCATGTTCTATATGGTCCCAGTTTATATCAGTAACATCACAGGGGGAAAGAAGGGAAACACTCAGATGCCGCTTTGCAAGTTGATTGCTGCTCGGTGTGCCAAGAGGGGCCCTCTTAGTGGGTGGGGGGAGAGTTGGAGGAACACCTCTTTCTCAGCCCCCTGCGTGCTCTGGGCTGCGTTAGCGAAGCGAGTCTATTGCCAGCCTCGGGGAAAGTGGGACGCTCTCTCAGGCCATCGCCCCGAGGGCACAGCGGGGTTTTCCCCCTTCGGTGTATTTTCCACTTCATCGCCCCTTGAGTTTTGCAGCCACGAGTCCCAGAAGGAGCCTGGGCGCCAAGCATCACCTGCTGCCCCCGGAGAGCGGCCCCATGGGGGCAGAGAGCAGAGCCGCCCCGGCAGCACGGGGAAGCCTGCAGGCGCCTGGCTCCCGCCGCTGCCCCGTGCCCGCAGCTCTCACCCCCGCCTCCCCGGCCCCTTGCGGGGGAGCCGCGCCCCGCGTAGCTCAGGCCCCGTCTCCCCTCCCCAGCCGGGCGTTACAAAGCCGCTCCGGACTTTACGTACCCGCCAGCCCGGCCCTGCCCCCCAGCGCCCCGCGGGTGTGGGGCACCAACCCCCTCCCCACAGCCCCCAGCGCCACGCGCTTACAAAACCAGCCCGTTTTGTAACCATCCTACCAGCGCTGGCCAATGAGTAGCGTCGCGCGGGATCACGTGTCCCGCGGTTTATATAAGCAGCCGCGGAGCAGCCGGGCGCGAGCAGTATGGAGCGGCCGGAGTGCAGCTGGGCGGTTCCAGCACCTGCTCCTCAGCCCAGCCCCGGGGCCCGGCCCCGCGCCCTGTAGAGTAGCCCCGGCCATGGGCTCCCACCCGCCGCGCCAGCTGCTGCTGCAGTTCGCCGCCGGGGCGTTCCAGGCGCCGAGCTTGGAGCGCGCGGCCGAGCTCTGCGGGAGCCAGCTGCAGGTGGATGCCCCGAGCCTGCTGCCCGAGTGGCAGGCGCTGCTCAAGCGGGCCGATGCGCTGGCCCACGGGGGCCGGCTCCACGAAGCCTTCCAGCTCTACCAGTTGGTTTCCTGCCACCAGCAGCTGCGGGCGGAGCAGCTGGAGAAGCTGGTGGAGTGCCTGGCGCAGGGCATCCGGCTCCGAGAGCAGCTGCCCGCCTGCTGTAGCGGCGGGGGCAGCCTCTTGCAGCCCCGGGACTGGGATATATTCAGCTGTCGCAAATGCCAGGGCTTCCTCTTCGAGCCTGTCTCTTTGCCTTGCGGACACACGTTTTGTAAAAAGTGCCTAGAGCGGGACAGGACCACTGAGTCCCACTGCGCCCTGTGCAAGGAAGAGGGGAGGTTGGCGGCTGGGCAGCACCTCCGCGTCAATGTCATCCTCAGCAACCTGCTGGCCAAGTGGTTCCCCGGCCAAGTGAAGGCATCGCAGCTCAGGCACGAAGGGAACCTCCTATATAAGGAAAAGAAGCCGCAAGCTGCCCTGCAGAAGTACAATGAAGCAGTCAGCCTAGGTAATGACCTCCCCCCCATCCAGAAATGATACCCCGACCGATCCACTCACACAGGGCAGCGTTAAGGGGGTTAATGCTGCAAGACTTAAAACTTGAAAAAAATTTTCCTATGTGCGACTTTTGCGACTGATCGATTACAGCCAGGCAGAGGGGATGTTAGAAGCCCAAGTTTCTAGCAACCAAATTTCTCCTTAGAATGCTGTTGAGTGTCATTTATAGTCTTGCTTTTAAATCTGAGCCTCTTTACCAAGTATTTCGACCAGGGCAAGTTACAGACTTTCATCCCAGCTGCAGCCATTGGGAGTATTCCTAGCTATAACATTGGGGTGGGTGTGGCAGTTCGCATGCTGTGCCGAGGATATGCTATAAAGCCTAGTCCTTTATAAAGAAGCAAACGTTATTAATGTCTGGAGTACTGAGTGTATTGATGTTAGTTTAAAATTAGTTTACCAGTTTGTCCTATGCATACTAGGGACTTACAGGCAGCGGAGCATACATGACCTAATGGTGTTCTTTGTGTTTGGTGGTTGCAGTTTGACAAGGTAAACCAGTATCCATCATATTTACCTCTCTTCTCCATCCGTCTGTTTTGAGGGGAGGGATAACTTTTAGGAATTTGTTATTGTTTTGGTTTTTTAAAAGTCCAAAGTGAAACTAGGTCAGGAGACCAGCGTGTTGCGTAAGCTTTTAGCCTGCGACTCTGGTCTGGATTCCCTGCCCCCTTCTTATGGAATGGTTGTATAACCAGTGAAGTAACAACAAATTGGGTCATGTTTCTGACAGCATCCCAGAGGTTTGATCATATTGATCGAAATTACGAGTTAGTCATTGTCACAGCTTCCTATTACATGGTGCTCGTTGGAATATGCTTTATTTCAGGAGATGGTTGCTGCTTTTTGCCTGAAAAGGGCTTTCCCGCTCCACAAATCTAAGTTTGCAGCAGCAGGTGGTGAATTATTACAGGACATGTTGCAATAGGTGAAAAGATTTGAAATGCCCTGGCTTATTTTGTTGAGGGACTTGCTTGTCAAATGATTTTACTGGTGCTTTAGTGCTAGATCTTATAGAATACATGCAGGTCACTTTTACAACTCATGACAGTTCCTGTTCTCTTCAGCCTCTGCCCAACAGGATCATGGTAGTAATACAGAACAGCTAAACAGGCTTCTGTAAACACTATTCAGTTTAACAATGTCAAGCCAGTAATAAACATTACCAATGGTTGTGAAGAAAACTGATTTATTACTTGTTAACTATAATCTGGCTTCAAAGTATTTAGTGTTGCATAAACTAAATGTGAAAAAAAGTTAAAATAACAATAAGGGTTCTTATTAATCCTTTAATAATCAGAATTTTTTCTTAAACCACATTGTGCCTGGCTGTTACAGCACATAGGATATGAAACAATGGGGCCATTTGGTCTATGCTGCTGTAACATTTATCTGATGGTTGCTGTTATTAGAGACATTGTGAGTGAGGTAATATCTTTTATTGGACCAACTTCTGCTAGTGAAAGAGATGTGTTGAGCTACACAAGAGTTCTTCAGATTGTCATTTAATTTCCTTTGATTGTAGTTATGTGCCATTCACAATTTTTGATCCCAAACCTTTTGAAAAGGGAGTTTATTCATTTTAAAATCTCATCTATACTGTGACAGCATTAATTGGGCCATAATACAGTTATGACACTTAAATCTTTCTGGTCAGCTTCTATAAACAAACTGATCCTCTGTTTGAGCTGGTGATGTATTTTGTGAGCTGTTCTGAATTTTATGTATGCAGTGTTTACAGCAGTTGTGTAATATAAATCTGACACCTTTGTACCTAGAAATCCCCAGTGAAATTGCCATATCTGATTTTGTAACTGGTTATTTAAATAATGTGTGTTTGTTTTCCCGAGACAACTGGAAAAAGGCTTTTGCTTAAGAAAAGAGTCCTAAAGAATAGGGCCCATGTCAGAAATGTTTGTAGTTATTATAATGAGACAATGTTTCCATTGCAGCTCCAAATGACCATTTATTATATAGCAACCGGTCCCAGATTAACTCTACTTTGAAATCTTATGAAGATGCACTGCATGATGCAGAAACAGCATGCAGGCTCCAACCATATTGGTCAAAGGTAAGTTCTAATTTTAATGAATGTATTTAGAGTAAAAACTCTTTGGCCATTCTGGTGGCTTAGCAAATGCTGTATCACAAAAGAACTGTATTTGAGAGATTCCTCAACTCTCAGCTTCTTAGATCAGTAGAACTCAAACACATTCCATGGTAATACAACTGAGTTCTCTTGGAGAAGGACAGAGGCCACAGGCTGCTGGCTGATGGACTAAGGACAATTGTCACTGACCTTTATGGAGGTCAGGCTTTCATGCCCTGTGAAGTTGAGCACAGTGTTTATATTGTGCTAGAAGGAAGCATTAATGAGAAGGTTAGGAGATCAAGTTGTGGGAGGAGGTTCTGTCCAATGAAGAGATGAGGGACTTCAACTACACCAGCCTTTAACTGTGACCAGATGCTGTGAGGGTAAACTTGCATGTGTATCTGTGGGGTAGGGATGGGATACTTCTCTGAAAGCTAAATATGAAAAATCTTCCGGTGTGTTGTGGTAAAAAGCTGAAAGACTTCTTATATTTCTCTCATTATTTAAGTAATGCAGACTATCATAATTGCCTTTTGCCTATTTTTATTTCACTTTTGGAATATTTTTTTCCTAGTAATTCTCTTGCTTTAATAAAGAGGCTCAAAATGTGGTAAAAGGAAATAAACTAGAACTGTAGATCTGTTTGATTTCAGGGTCACTTAAGGAAAGGACAAGCATTAGCTAATCTGGGGAAAATAGAAGAATCTTTAAGAGCGTTTCTATTTTGCCTTGCCCTGGATTTTGGGAACAGGACAGCCAAATCAGAGGCTCAAAAGGTGAGTTCTTTAGCCTTGTGCAACAACACTTAGATCACTGAAAATGAAAGAGAATTTTCCGTTTTGTTTAAAAAATAAATAACGAAGTAAAGATTATTACATGGTGATGTATTACATGGTGTCCATTGCTATACTCCAAAAAGTTTCACTGGAGGTAACAAACACATACAGCACACGGTGTATAGAAAGGCTGTTTTGTGTCTAATCTTAGTAAGAGAGTTGCCTGTGTAACTCAGATAACAGCAGAGTTGTTAAAAATCAATGGGAGGTTAGTATTGCACTCCTAGACTCCCTGCAATTACACTTCCAATCGGTTTCCTAGTCTTATTACCAGGTAGACTGATGCTATCAATTGGGACAAAAGTGGGAGTTTCTAGTGAATGTTGTATCAGCTCGATGACTCAGACTGTGAAAACACTGCGCAGCAGGGCCAGGATTCCACTTGGGAGCAAGATCACTCTTTTCACAGCCACTAAAGCTGCTGTGAGCATCAGCAAGCAGAGAAGGCATGAAAGGGAATAGAGTAAACAAAGGAAGAGCCTTATTTTAAAAACTCTCAAAAGGTGGCTAATGATTAAAGATAACTGGGCAATGTGACAGATCTATAATAAGGCTCTTCCAGTAGCAAACTAAGCTGCAGTATACAGCCATGTGTTACCATTCTCTTTAAAGAGCTACTGCCAACGTTGCTAATCCTTCTTTACATACCTTTGATTGTTGTTAACACTTACCTTAAGGTTTGCATGTGTGTTTGACCCTTTGTTGAAAATAATCTTTGTGGGGACACTCAACATTATATAATTTAGTAGTGGTCCCTGTAGTGAAAACAAATGAGTACATGATTGCACAAACACTTTCTCACATCAGAGCACCAGTCTGATTATAATATAGTTGACTGGGAGGCTTTGAGAGATGATAGACATTTGTGGTGTTTTTCCTTTTTTCCTGAATTGCCAGCGTGGTCCGTTCCCAGAGTGCAGTCTCATGCATTGTCATTGATTCACGTATCATTTTTGTAGTGATATCTTCCTGTGTGTTGGAGCAAGAGACAGTGAACTGATACGTTTCTAAATTCAGGTTCAAAGTAGCTTTGTCCAAGAATGCTATTCATTTCTAAGTAATAGGGTCCTGCGGATGAACTAGACTTTGTCTGCTACAGAGTGCATCAAGTGATATAATATTCTATTGATTTTTTTCAAGACGGCTTGCATAACAGTGATGTAGTCTCTCTTTATGAAATCCTTTAAGTGAAAATTTGTCATTCTGCTCATTGTAATTGGCAGTCTTCATTGGAATTTGTTTTAACATTGAAGGTTCAATCCTGCAGTCTTGCTCACAAGAGGAGTTCCTTTTTGGCTTGAACAGGACTATGAATTGATTGTTATTCATACATGATGTGCTCAGTGCACATATGGAAGCATTGCTGGACCAGGCCTGGAGTTCGGTGAAACGATTTCAGTCTTTTATAACATGGAATTCCTATTTTTTAATGCATTCAGTGAATTGCACTCTGCTAATGGCTAGCAATTTGCTAGTGGATTTTACATTTGTTTTCAGTTGGTGAGAAGCCATTGCCTGTTTTTTCATGCCTGCAACTTTGTCACTGTCTCAATTTTTCTTTCTCGACATACCAATTATTTGTAATATTAGAGATTTGATTGGGCCTGGACCTAGGGGATGGTAAGTGCCCTCAGTTTCCAATGACTTCAGTGGGAGTTTAGGGTGCATAGCACAAACTTGTATCAAATTCCGCAAGCAGTAGATGCAGACATGTTTATGGAGAATTTTAGTTCTACATTCTGCAGAACATAATTCACATGTGTGTAAGCGTTTGTTACCCTAAAGAACAAAACCAGTTGACAACGTATCAGTACATTTAACTCTGAAGTTGACTTTTTTGCTTATTCTAAGCCTGCATCACACTAGCTTTTATATTTGTTCCTTTTGGTTTCACCCTAGTCTAATTGGGTTTTTTGAGTGGTTTTGTAAATCAAAGATGTTTCTGTCAACTATCCCCTTCCTCTCAATCCCCACTTTCCCTTAAGAGATTGTAAGAGAAGAATTAAGTAGTGAAGTATGTATTCTGTTTTATATCACAGCTTCTACTTAATTTATTTTCACCCATCCCGGGAAATGCTCAGGAACACTTACCTGATATCCTGCAGGTGTTGTCACCTCACTCTAGATTGAAGGGGAACCTTCTAAATTCAGTGGGATCTGCAGACACCAGCCATAACTTACAAAGGTTGCTCAAGGTAAAGATAAACTGTGATGTGTGGTTCTTAATTTTGCTGTGTTTTGGGACACTGAATAATACTTTTTCCAGATTGTTTTTATTGAGAATCAGAATACTTAATACAGACAAGCTAAAGACTGCTTTAGGGATTGAAAAGCTGCAACAAACTACTAATTTACTGGATTCAACTTAACTGATACATAAAAAGGAAGGAAGGCTGTGAGACTTCAAAAGATCCTTCTTTTTCTTGCTTGTGAAAATTAATCCCTTTACCTGTGATAACAAATTCTAGATCTTTCATTTAGTGTACACCAGAGATGGGCCTGAGTTGTAAAGTTCAGATCCAGAGTTCGGGAGGTGTTCAGATCAAGGGTTTTGATTTGGCCCTTAATTGATGATAGGCCATCCACCCTGGATCCAGATCCAAAGTTCAAAAGTATTGACTGGTGATTATGGGGTCTTTACCAATATGGGTATATGAGCCACCCACAAGGTTGGTTTCAGATCCAGAGTTCCATGTTTATGGGAGTTTGGATTCAGAGGTTTGGCTGAGGACTATCTTTAGTTCATCCAAACCTGAAACTCTGAGGGTGTAAATTCTTTCTCATAGCTATAGGAAAGCTTTGCGCTAACTCCTGCAAACTAGAATAGTGGCTTTTGCACAGCTCTGCTCCAGTGCACCCCTATTTCAATGCCATAGTCTCCTGAAAGGCCTTTTGTGCTTTCTGAGGAGAGGCTCCTTCCCTGAGATCGCCATTCCTGAATGAGGTAGGTTATTGGGAGGAGAGGAGACAATTCAACCCCCTACACCTGCCTTCCTGTGTATCATGGTCTCTGATGGCTCTTGACAATGACCTGTAGTATCTACATTCCTATTCACCAGAGGAGTAGGGGGAATCAGTCCCTCCATTTGATTTGGCAAACTGGTAGGCATTATCCTATGAAATGGTTACTAATTGTCTGTTACATGGCAATGGTAGGATTAAGGATGTTGCAGCAACACTTCTTTAATTTATGACATATTTTCTGGGATATTAACTGTTATAAACACAAGAACCAGCGGCCCATTTTAGCTATTGAGTAAAAGATCAGTCTCACTGAAGCAGCCTCTTGTATGTATTTTTCCTTTTATTGATTGTTTTGTGTATACTCCTACTCCTCTCTTGGAATAAAGATCATATGGTGTTTAGTCTTTTAAACCAGCACTGTGATATACAAAATATTTTTCACTCTTAACTTAAAACCAGTCAAATGGATTTTTCCATAGCTCAGGAAATGACTTACAGGGGGAGACTTGGCCAAATTACTTCCCGAATCCAGTATCGTGGCTAAGTTATAAGCCCCTCCAAATGAAGGCTGATAACACAGCAACACTGCTTGTTTTGTTGTGTATTGTGGGAAGGTGGTATTTTGACTGAAAATAAGGCCCAGACACAATGGTTCTCAAACTGGAGTCCATTGGTTTGCAGAGCTCTTCCTGGTGGCCCACAGCATGACAGTCTGAGATCTGAGCAGGACGGTGGGTGGGTGCGTGGTTCTCTTACAAAGTGGTCTGCAGAATGAAAATGCTACACAACTGCAGTCCTGATGTACAATCCTCTTTTGCACAGGTAAATGTGAAACAGAAAAGGAGTTTTCCTGCTCAGGAAGAACAAAAAATGAGTGACTGTGGCAGTCTGAGAAAATCCATTCAAATGATTGAAAGTAAAAAAGGCTGCTCAGAAGATGAGAACAAACATGCTTCTGCCCCCGAGTCTGCTGTTCTCATTTCTGAGAAATGCAGCCTTCTGAAGAGAAAGCACTGCTCTGAGGAAATGAGAAGTGATGAGGTGGCCTGCAAACTCATGAAGAAAGGTAAACCTGATTAATAAAATGGGGGGCTGGTCCTGTGCTGTGAAGGCAGTGGGAATGTTGCCTTAGTAAGGAATGCTGTGCTGGATCCTTAATTCCAGCAGGAGTTTTGCCTAGGTAAAAAGTGAAGGACTGGGCTCCAAATTAGATTTTCATGTCTTTTCTATTCACTCTGGATTGTAGTCAGGGCTTGAACTGATGTGGAGAGAGTGCAGCTTCCTCTGTAAAAGTAACTACACTACACTAATAAATCTAGGAAGAGAACAAAGGGGATTGGGCCAAGCCCTTGTTTACCAGTTGAGCCCTGAGAGTTATGAGAAATGTCAGTTCCACGTACACTTACAGCACTCTGTCCAATAGTAATAGTATAATTAAAGTAAAAATTTTGACTTGCTTTATTCATACCTACAAAGCATGAATGTTGTTCGTTGCGCATGACATCTGAGACCACAGAAGTGTTTGGGCCTGATTCACCCTCCATTCCATGGATAGACAGTGGCGTGACAGGAGAATCTAGCCCTTTATATATTTCCAACAGTGATAACATGGTTGTGTGAGATTAAATTCAAGCCTGTTGTGAGTTGTGCCCAGGCTGATTTTTGGTGTCTGCCCACAAATTATTCCCATGATCTTAATGATTCAGTAACTACTGTGATCACATACTGCATGTATTTGAGTACATGTTAAAATCAGATGCTGTTTGTGAACTTCCAAAACAGTGTCTTTGAAATGTTAAACCAGTTACGTAGCTGTGTCTAGTTGTATGTTCCAATGACTTTTTTACAATTATAAATAGGTGCAATTGATACGAAGGGATCTAGTGCTGGGTGCCGCGTTCCATTTGAATTTGTGGACCCCTCTGACCTGGATTGTTCTTTATGTATGAGGTATCCATTATTTTCTAATGACTGTTTTTATGTTGTACTTGTCTTTCACTGCCATGATGTATGGCATTCCCTAGCTTGCTCGGTCACTTATTTTTCTATCATTTGGAAGCTGTTTATTTGGGGGGGAATGGGTTTTTCCCCCTCACTTCCAGTTATTTGGTTCTGAAGAGTTAACTATGAATGGGACTGTCTGAAAGCTTTTGATGTGCCCCAGACAAATGACTGTTCTGGCAAAAGATATTTTGTGTCAGGGTTAAATAGATTAATGAACATATCTGAAAGATTTCTTCTAACCAGCCACTATGTGGAAGTCAACGCTTAGTCCTCTGCAGTTAATTTAATACGTACATCATGTATCGATATTTCATCATGCTAATATTTGACAAGTTGATTTCTATGAAAACACATTATGTAAAATGGTGCCACTAATAAAGTAGTGTTGTTGCAGTAGTAAAGGCCTTATAAGCAAATAGACGTCCTTTGTGTCTCTAGAACTTAGCCAAAATAAGTCAGCACAACTAACCAAACATAGGCTCAATATACACTTGCTCACGGTTCTGTTCACACAGTTAAATATCACTGATTTCTCCTCAGAGATGCTTCTAATTTGAGCATGAAAACGAGTTGCCTAATGCATCAGTTTTATTATTGGTCTTGCATGCTCCATTAAACTTTGACAGAGGCAAATACATCTTCCCAGCTAACATTTAGAAGTACACGATAGTTAAACTATTCTTCCAAATAAAAGCTCTATCTTCAAGTCAGTGTGTGGCAATAAGTTAAACCTTATAAAAGCACTACTATGTTGTAGCTATTACAGGTCAACAAAAGAGCAAGTGTAGACTGCAGATAGAGTTCAGGTACAAGGTGCTAACGTAGTTCCTACAGCTGTATAGGAACAGCCTGACTTCAAATCATGTTTGTTAAAATATACAGTAAAACTTAGTATAATTAACATTAGAAGTTTCTCAG
This sequence comes from Chelonoidis abingdonii, assembly GCF_003597395.2. NCBI lineage: Eukaryota > Metazoa > Chordata > Testudines > Testudinidae > Chelonoidis > Chelonoidis abingdonii. Next base: position 93,136,520 of record NC_133776.1, on the reverse strand, counting down.
GGCTCTGACAAGGACACAATCGCACTCCAGGAAAAAAAAATCCCCAAAACCAATTAGCTGTGTTCTGGATTAATCCCCTTTTAGCTTTTAAATGAATTGGTGTTTGGTTTTTTGGGGAGGGGGAGGGTTTCTGGACACAAGGCTGTAGGAGTTTGGATTTGTCATTATTTTGACTGAAAAGTCTGCAAATATTTTTGTGCCATCTTAAATTGTTTAAAATAAAATGAAATATTTTGGAGAAAATAGGCTATTTGGTTTGGCTAGTTTCAGCTTGGAACAAACTGTTAAAAGAAACACAAAAAATAAAATCAGAAGCCTAAACTATAAACCTGAACCAAGTGATCCAAAAGTTTACACAGCTATCAAAAGATTCAATATTTGTAAGAGCAAAACTCTCTTCCTCCAACACTCCCTCCCTCCACAACCGCCATATATGCGCACACAATTTGAATTTGGCTATTTTAATGAGGATGTTGGTTTGACTGTTTACAAAGCAATTTTCAGATACATTTTTTTAAAATTACTTAGCTCTGACCCTTTATCTTCCCTTACTGTCACAGTATTAGCCCTGCTCCTGCAACACAGGACAGCACAGATCCTTGCAGCCACATGGAGTCTCACTGAAGTCCTTGAGATGATATGGATGTCAGGGCCTATGTAAGAAGATCCTGTTGGATCTTCCTCTTGCCACTGATTTTAATGCATAGTGGTCTTCATGGTCGTCATACATATTATGTAATTCAGAAATTTCTTGTCTGATTTGGAGGCTGAGATGTACTTTGGACTAATAGTGACCTTTCACCAACTAACTGCAGAAGCTACTATTGACCTATTTTGTATAAGTGGCAAAGGTGTTACTGACCTATATTCATTTCAGTGGCATGCAGTAAGCACTGGCAGAACATGTTTTGAGGTGGTGAGTCACCCATTCCAGCTGTGGGGGGAGGAACAAACTGTCCTGATGAAAAGGAAAGATAGGAAGAATAGTAAGAGGCCAATATGGCAGCTCTTTTGTGACCTAAAAATCAAAAAGGAATCCTACAGAAGTGGAAACATGGACAAACTGTTAAGGATGAAGTATATTAGGTCCTGCCTTAGCCTAGGGGCTGGATGGATGAGCGCTCCAGGTCCTTTCCAGCCCTACATTTCTACGCTTCTGTTTGCCTGGAAGTGAGCAGTTATTTCCCAACAAGGGTGAATATTGTTGCTGTTGTCGTACTAAACCTGACGTGGTCTCAAGAAATCTTTTTCTACAATCTTTCTCCAATTTGCGAGGCTTAAGTCAGCCCCCATTAAACTCAATAGCAAAACTCCCGTTAGTGCAGTAAGAGCTGGATCAGGACTATGTGATCTAATATAGACATTTCTTGTGCTGTATACTTATGTTTAAAGTGGTATTTGTCCAAGTAAATCTATTGTAAGTGTATTAAATATACAAACACTTATTTGGAACTTGGTATTAACCATTTTAAAGCAAAACAAGTAATATTATGCAGTAAAGTTTCTGCTCTTTGAACAACTGACAGGATTTTAACTGTGCAACAGGATAACTGGCATTTTAGATATTCCTTCATATGCTCCCTCACTAAATGTCTGTATTTAGAGCAGGGGATAGGCAACCTATGGCATGTGTGACGAAGGCGGCATGCAAGCTGATTTTCAGTGACACTCATGCTGCCTGGGTCCTGGCCACCAGTCTGGGGGGCTCTGCATTTTAATTTAATTTTAAATGAAGTTTCTTAAACATTTTAAATACTTCATTTACTTTATGTACAACAGTAGCTTAGTTCTATATTATAGACTTATAGAAAGAGACCTTCTAAAAATGTTAAAATGTATGACTGACACGCAAAACCTTAAATTAGAGTGAATAAATGAAGACTCGGCACAGCACTTCTGAAAGGTCGCTGACCTCTGATTTAGAGCAACTAATGACACTTAAAAAACTGGCTATTGCTATTTTGTTAAGAGTCAGTATGTTCTTAAACATACTTTGCATGCTGAAAAAATTAAGTGTGGAATTATGTTTTTATGTATGGACAGTAGCACCCAGCTTTATCTTCTTGATAAACCAGTGTTTTCTTTTTTAAAATAAAAATTACCTTTAATAAAATGAATTTAAGTAATTACATCAGGCTAAATAATTTGAGGCCTTAAAATATTGAATGGATTTTTTTAAGATCATAGTAATCAGTTTTGAATGGTCTCATTTCTAGTTTCAATGATTAGACTTTTTTGTAACATCCCTCTGGTTTTTTTTAAATGCTCATCAACAGGGAAAGATGTCTTTGGAATTATATATAGTCTTCCAATGAATTTAACCAGAAAAGAAGACAACTAACTTGAAAAGCAGAATCACAACTCTAATGTGCATTTATTTTGTGGGAGAATGTTCATTTGGAAGTTAGAAGCTATGCAATGTATTCAGACAAAACTAAATTCTCCAGCGTTACATATGGTAACAATAGTGTGTACCAGGGTGGGCAAACTACGGCCCGGTGGCTGAATCCAGCCCTTCAGATGTTTTAATTTGACCTATGAGCTCCTGCCAGGGAGCGGGGTCCGGGGCTTCCTCGCTCCGGTGCTCCAGCCAGGGAGCGGGGTTGGGGGCTTGCCCTGCTCCGCACATACAGTGGCTCTTCATGGCTCCCGGAAGCAGCGCATGTCCCCCCTCTGGCTCCACATGCTGCCCCTGCCCCAAGTGCTGCCCTTGCATATCCCACGGGCCAGGAACAGCCAATGGGAGTTTCAGGGCTGGCACCTGCAGACGGGGCAGTGCACAGCACTGCTTGGCCGCACCTCCACATAGGAGATGGAGGGGGGATGGAGTTGCTTGAGGTAAGTGTTGCCCAAAGCCTGCACCCCTGACCCCCTCCCACACACCTACCCGCGCCTTGATCGCCCTTCTGCCCTCTGAATCCCTCGGTCCCAGCCTGGAGCACCCTCCTGCACTCCCAACCCCTCATCACCACCCCAAAGCCTGCACCCCCAACTGGAACCCCTGCTCATGTATGCACACCAACCCCGTGCACCAGCCCAGAGCCCCTTCCCACACCCAGAATGCCTAATTTCTGGCCCCACCACAGAGCCCACACCCCCAGCCAGACCTCTCACTCCTTCCTGCACCCAAGCCCCCAGTTTTATGAGCATTCGTGGGGCCCCCCTCATACAATTTCCATACCCAGATGTGGCCCTTGGGCCAAAAAGTTTGCCCACCCCTGGTGTATACCCATTTTATTAACCCTATAGGTCCCAAAATGGCAATCCTGCTCAAATGGAAATAAGTAGCAAAACTTCTGTTGACTTCAATGGACCCAGGATTTCACAGAGCACTTTCTATGTTAGACTGGCAATAGCAAAATGCTTTACTTGAATAAATACAAAAGTGAAAAACAAACATTTCTGACTAAAATGCACAATTATTTATACTGAATAAAGATGAAAGATGTTATGAAGTAGCCTTTTATAGTCTTGCTACACGATATTGTCGCTTTTTTGTTGATTGTTCCATTCCAGGCTCTTTTATGAACCTGTCACCACACCTTGTGGGCACACCTTCTGCCTGAAATGTCTCGAAAGATGCCTAGATCACAATGCAAAATGTCCCCTGTGCAAAGAAGGTCTTTCTGAGGTAATGATGCATGAATTTGGTCTGCATAAACTGGAGGGGAGGGGGAATTAACTTCAGAAATCCACTGGTATATCCAAATATACTTGAAATCCTATATGAAGAAGCCTTTTTAAATGTCTCTAAGGCTCAGAGAGCTCATGTAGTTAAACACTTTTAAAACCTTAAAGCCCTGATCCAGCATAAAGCTCAGTCTGAGTGGTTGCACATTGAGATCAGCAGTGCCCTGCCTGGTCAGCCCATGTGGCGCATGCTACTGGAATGGGGCTCAGGTGTTACTTGGACTTCTTCAGTCATGTTCTCTTTTATGCCTTAAAAGAATACTGTCAAGTACCTTAGATGCTAATTTTTGCCTGCCTTAAAATTGTTAAATTATTTGGGTGGCCTTCACTGGTAGGATTTGGTATGCTTTCTTTTTTTCTCTTTGGTTTGCTGTTCAGTCTCTGCTCTGTCTTTTGCAGGAATGCATATTTGTAATTAAAGTTATAAAAATTTGGAAGCTGAGGGTTGGAAGGGAATAAACTGTTAAACATGATGAGAAATGTCTCTCAGATTTCAAGGGTGGGATTTTAAAAAACTGCTTGGCATTGGTGAGCTCCCAGGGACTAATAATTTTTAATTGTAGTGGAGAGGGGAAGAGAGTAGCTAGGTTTTGTAGCATCTCTATGATAATATTTTGTTGCCTCTTCTGGCTCTGCAATACATTATGTAAACAGCACTACTGTTGACTTGCTGCTGCACTAACCAAAAGTAAACAAAATGAGTAAAGTTAACTTTAAGCTCTGTGGGAAAAACAGCAATGATACAGAGAGATAAAAATTCCGAGACACACACAAACTAAACCAGTAGGGAAAGAAATGATATCTTCAGAGTGAACAAACTAAAGACACAGGAAACTATGAATTATTACTCAACTTTGACTCTTTAGCTTCTTAAATGGCGTAATGAAACTGAAGCTCATCATGCATCCAGCTGTTTCTGCTAGGCTTTTGGGAAATACAAAAGCCGATAGGAAATGGCCAGCCCCCCAGAAAAATGACACAGTAGCTTTGTGGGTTTTTTTAGTTACTGTCTATGTAGGTTCTCCATACCAGTTACAGGCATAATAAACAGAGCCCAATCCTGCAAGCTCTGGGCATGGAATTCTCTGTGACATCAGTTTAGTGCATGATGTTCATGTAGGATATTGGCATATAATGCTGTTCTCTGTATTGCTTTGAAAAGTCTTCTCATAAATCACAGTGCCCTGCCCATGTCTTTAGAATAGTGAGATGCTGCGGGGGGGCATCCAAACCAGAAAGGGGTTGTGTTACCACCTGTCCTGTAACCCTGGGTGCTCCTGTGCTGCCAGCTTTGGCTCAGAGCCCTGACACCTACAGCATGTTCACAGCAAAGTGGCATCACCCTAGATTCCACCAGTCTGATTGCCGCTTGCGGGTGTAACCCCAAGAGCCCTTCCAGGCTCAGATCTCCCCAAAACCATCACACACAAGACGAGTGTGTCTAGCTTTAGTAAAAAAGACCATACTTGACACCTCTAGTGCAGTAATAATGTATAGAATCAGTTGAATCAATTACTTGGGAGTCCAGACTCCCAGGTCATGAGGTGTCTGGACCTTGATTGTCACAAGGAGGGAAATAGATTAGTGACTGAGTACAATTAAGAAAAGGCTGCATTGGAGGAAGCTTTGGTAAAATATGGTAGGCATTGTTGGATAGCAGCTGCTCAGTTGCCTTCTTGTTGCAGTGCTTGGCTTTGAGGAAATATTGCAAAACGGTAATGATGGAGGAATTAATAGCGAAGTACCTTCCAGAGGAACTCACTGAGAGAAGGAAGATTTATGAAGAGGAAATTGCAGAGCTTTCCAAGTATGTGATCAGTTTGTGTGGGCTTTCATGCTTTTTTTAAACCAGTCTTTAAAAGTAGTTTAGCTAGCAATTGAATGGCTCTCATCACTGTAGAACATGTCCTAAGGTACTGATAAAGAAACTTACTCTATATTACATGATTCAAGAAGGGCAGGGTTCGGATACCAAGACTAAACTTCAAGCTATCTGGTAGCATACTCTTGTGATTGTTTTCAAATAAAAGAGAAAATTCAAGCCAGTAATACAAGGTTCATTGGAATGACACTGTGTTCTGTTAACCTTGGCGCATGTTATAGTGGCTGGAAGTGAAATTCTGCACCATAAAAAAGCTCACCAGTATGTGTGGATTAGAAATTGGATGGGAAAGGGAGAGAATTGAGGAACATCTGAGCTCTAAAGCAACCTAGAGAGATGAGGTGATAACTCTTTCTCGCTTTGCTGGAAGGATTTAAAAAAAAAAGTTTCATTAATTATAATGGAATATCAGTTACCTTTGTCTGGAAAAATGAAAAAATAGTTTCACCATTCTTGTATAATATAGAAATCTTGTTTTCCATTTGATTTTATTGTAAAGCACTTTGAAATGTTAGCAAGATGAGGCATCCTCTAAATTGCATTGTGTTGCATAAAATATGGCTGTGGTTTGTACCTTTCTAATGCTTTCTGGAAGTTGGTGCATGTTTTCCTAATGGGTTTTTTCTTATAGCTTAAATAAGAATGTTCCCATCTTTGTCTGCACAATGGCCTATCCTACAGTCCCTTGCCCTCTGCACATCTTTGAGCCATGTTATCGACTGATGATTCGAAGATGCATGGAGACTGGCACCAAACAATTCGGAATGTGTATTGGTGATCCTGTTAAGGGGTGAGTGAGCAGTGCACTCCAGTGGTGGCAGTTAATTGGTCTGATCTAGAAAAGCATCTGTTTCAGTCCAGTAGCCTGTCTGTACTAGCTGCCTGAAAGGAAGGTGCTGAAAACCCCATAATGGACAACTGTGGAATAACAGGCTGATGGTGGGGGAGGGGAGACACGTTTCTTCCTAACCGTATTGGTTAGTGGTCTGCTGATGTACTGAAGCATGAAGATAAGATTTATATCCCTTACTAGACACTTTTACCCTAGATAGGGTAACTGCAGGTATTATTCATGTAAATATTTAATCCTCCTTTGGAATCCCACTAAGGTATTGGCCTCAGTGGTATGTGGCAGTGGCTCAGTTTATTAGGTATGGCTTGAGAAAAAGTATTAAATGTATTTCTTTGGTACCGCCAGTCAAGTTGGAATGTTAATGAATTTTACTGTCAAAAGAAGCGGTCATGTTATCAGGTCAGATTGACATCTCTACTGTATTAAATATAATGATTGAGACAGAAGTATGGTCAGCTTAATACATGGACTGGCTGAGCATTTACATCATGCCATTTACCACAGACACTATAAGTGCCAATCTCATATCACCCTGCCTTGAAGTCCACATCGTTGTCCTAATGGTCTGTATAAGCCAGGGACTGCAAAGCTTACTAAAATCGTTGATAAGTTTTTCTTTGTAGATTTTTATAGTCCTTCCATAGTGCTTACTGTCCTTAACCCTACCGGCCATAGAGTTTTCACTGAACATTTGACGCTTTTACATTTTGAAATGTAGATAAATAGCAAGTGAATTATCCTTCTAGAACAGTTGCACTGGTACAGTATGTGGTTACCTAAGATTATTGCACAAGAAATTCTCAGTATTCTAAAATTCAATGGCCACAGACTACATAAATGCAGAATTAAGATTGCATGGTGGTATACTGTCCCCTTGCAAAACATTGAGATGAGCAAAACTCAAACTCCTGAAAACCAGGAAATGCCCAGTTAAGATTCCCCATGCAACCTTAAATCTGCCTTCTTTCAGCAATGCTCCAATATGCCCTGGGGCTACACAGGTCTTTGCTTTGCCAGCCCCACAGTTGCTGAAATGTGCTAGCTCTTCGCCTCCTTTTTAAAGCCCATTCAGTCTCACTCACAGGATTCCATCTAACGCTATTAAAGGACAAACATGAGAAGAAAATTACCATAGCTCCTGGATGCACATCTCTGATATCCAATGAATCAGATGAACACCAGGAATAAGGCTCAGATTATTTCTGCCCAAGTGAATCACCACAATGCCCAGTAGGACACAGTTCTTAAGTCACTGGTTAGATGATGTAGAGTGGGCAAAACATGATGCCTGTGCTGTCGGTTCCTAAACTCTGTGCAGTGTTTCTTTGAAAACATCATATTAATCTGCCCCAGTAACTACTTGGTCCAACCAGTCCCCCAGGAGCTAGTGAAAAAGATTTTCCCCCTCCCGCCCGGCAAGTCTCAGACTGGTTGTTTATCACCCATCCCTGTGAATCCCCTATAAACCTCTTCCCCTTGCTGCAGCCCCAAGCCTCTCTCCCCTTATTACTCAATTCCGCCGCCTCCTTCCAGGAAGCAGTCATGTTTAATTTTTTCCTCCCCATAGACTTTGATTACATTCCCTCACAAAATAAAATTGCCACCAGTGACTCGCAAATTGCAGCTGCCTCTGGCCACTCAGTCCAAAAGGCCTTTTGTCTAAGATGTGGGGCTTGTGATTAATTCATCTTTAGTTATATTACTGAAGAGGGTGAGTTCACTAGCGTGGTCTGTGATTCATCCAGCCATTAGTACATCTCAATTTAACAGAACAAGGCCACAGAAGGAAACTGGTTTGGTTTTGGTTTTGAGGCCTGTAACTTGGATCCCCTAGGTCAAATGATCCCACATTTGGATCATTAACGCCACCTTTTGTCCCCATGAGGCACCCCAAATTTCATAGCAAACCAAGTAACCATTTGGCTTTTAGAGCACTTACAAAAGTCAAGCTTTAAAGCATATAAAATGGCAGGCATGGAAACCCTCTAGCCACCTTTCTGTATTGGTGCATGTGTGCTGTAAAAAGGTAGTTTTCTTAAATAGTGTTCTCAGTTTGGGTCCCCCAAAGATTTAATGGGTGCCATGCACTACCCTGAGTAAAAGTCTGACTTGAGACCATTATGACCTGCATCACATTAATAGTTAACTAATCTCTAGCTCAGTGTGCAAAAAAATCTTTGAAAAATGGCTTGGGGGTCGTGGGAAGGGATTGTATCTCAGAACCCCTTGCCCAAAGGATCACAATTCTGGGTCACTACGCCTACTTTGCACCTTCCTGAGGCGGGCCAAATTTCAGATGAATCCAGCTAAGTGCCTCAGTTTTAGAGACTGTAGAAAAGTCGGCCTTATTATAGTGGTGCTGAGCATTCAGCTGAACATTCATGAAGATAGTTTTGAAAAGTGTTGTATAACTGAAGAACACTAAAAAGAGTAACATGTATTACATGTAGCACTCACTGACACTAGTAAATATCTTTGTAATATAGAGTGGCTGTTCAGTAAATCTACAGAACTGAACCTGGAAAGAATATAGATTGTTTGCTTTTGTTTTGATTTAAATAGGTTTGCTGATTATGGCTGCATTCTGGAGATAAGAAATGTTGAATTCTTTGCTGATGGTCGCTCTGTTGTAGACAGCGTCGGCAAGAGGAGGTTTAAAGTGACAGAGCACAGCCAGCGTGATGGATACAACACAGCAGATATTGAATACATTGAGGATCAGAAGGTGAGTTGACTGAAGATTTTCCAAAAAGTTTGTTTTTCACAAAGGCAGTGTATCAGGATGCGATTTTTCCCAGGCCTCCTAATAGGTCTGTTTCCTATCTGTCAGATAATCAGATTGGATCTGGCTGTACTCCTGCTGAAATCAATGCCAAAATATTTAAAGTCCACTATTATTGAGAGAATATGTAACACCTTCAAAATGTGTTGGGTACTGTGCAAACCCATACTGTGCTATAGGAAGACAGTGCCTGCCCCAAAGAGTTCTCATATTAAAAAAAATGAACACAAATCATTTGGGGGACCCATTTTCATTTAAATATATAATCTAGCAAGTGGTGATTGGATTTAGCCTGACGAACACTTTGTTCTGAAAATGGATTTTTTAGTGGTGTTTTAAAACATAGGGGTGAAGGAAAAGAAACTTTTTGATTGAGATGCTTTTCAGAAAAAAGCCAAAGAACAAACTTTCAGGATCTGCCCTAGAGTTCTCAAAAGAATTAAGAATGTGTGTAGTGCCTTTTGAAAATGTAATTGGAATTAACTCCAGCCTCACTCCTCTGTGTGTTAACTCCAGGTGCAAGGAGAGAACTATGCTGAGTTACTTGTTCTACATGATTCTGTATATGATCAGGCTTATATGTGGTTTAACTCACTCAAACAACCACTCAAGAGTCGAATTCTCAGTCATTTTGGTCCAATGCCAGCTAAGGATCCTGACCCACAGGTACATGACTTTATATTTATCCAGGAATAGAGGTTGTCATTTTTATTGACGACAGGAAGCTTAGCAATCACACACTGATAAATCAAGGAGAATTTTCTAACTCCATTGAAGAAAATGTAAATCCTCTTCATTGATCCTGTATAACCTGTTCAATATCTGAACTGTTGCTATAAGCTATTGCTGCAGTAACTCTGAGCAAGTCAGTATTCATATTTATTATTTCATTTAACTTCCTGAGAAATACTGACAAATTAATTCCTACACAGCACAGGGATTGTGTAGGAATTAATTTGTCAGTGCACTTCCTGCAGTGCACTGACAAATTAATTCCTACTGATTTCAGTGGACATGCACCAATTTGCAGCGTAACTGAATTTGTCCCCAAGTTAGGTAGAAAATAGAGATCGTACCAAACAGTGACAACTGCAGGACAAAGTTGATGCTAGTGTTACAGGACTCAATACTGCAAGGTGCTGGATACCCTAAATTCCAAGTACTAACAGAGTATAACAGGTATTAGGGTGCTAAATACCTAATAGGTAGGGCCCTACCAAGTTCATGGCTGTGAAAAATGCATCAGACCATGAAATCTGGTCTTTTGTGTGCTTTTACCCTATACAGATTTCACAGGGGAGACCAGCGTTCACAAACTGGAGGTCCTGACCCAAAATGGAATTGCAGGGAGGGTCACACGGTTATTTTGGGGTGGGGGTGGGGGGTCGCAGATTGCTACCCTTACTTCTGCGCTGCCTTCAGAGCTGGCCAGCCAGAGAGCGACAGCTGTTGGCTGGGCACCCAGCTCTGAAGGGAGCGTTCCACCAGCACATAAGTAAGGGTGGCTGGAGAAAGATGGCTGCTGATGGCAGGCTCAGCTCTGCAGGAAGCAGCACAGAAATAAAGGTGGTAATACCATGCCATCCTTACTTCTGTGCTGCTGCTGGCGGCAGCACTGCCTTCAGAGCTCTGGCAGTATCATCACCCACTGCAGCGCAGAAATAAAGGTAGCAGTACCACAACCCCCCTACAACCTTGCAACCACCTCACAATTCCTTTTGGGTCAGGACCCCTCCAATTACAATGCCATGAAATTTCAGGTTGAAATAGCTGAAATCATTAAACTTATTTATTTTTTAAATTGGCCAAAATGGACCATGAATTTGGTAGGTCCCTACTCATAGGTTTGGGCCCACTATGACATAGCATGAAGATAATGCAGAAGACACAAACTACAGATTACTAGAGGCAAAAATTGGTCTAATCCAAACACTGCAAATTATAGAAAAGTTTAGGATCTGGGTATGAACTGTGTATGTCTAACTAGAAGTTATTAAAATGGCATTTGGAGGGACCATATAGAAAGCATCTCTTACTAAGAGACGGAAGTGAAAATGTATTGCTCTATACCAAGATTTTTTTTTAAGTCACTGACTGAATCTTAGCTTCTGCATCATAATGTATGTGTGGTGTTCTCTATTGCAGGCTAGCCCCAATGGCCCTGCGTGGTGCTGGTGGGTCCTTGCTGTCCTTCCACTTGAGAGTAGAGCTCAGCTCCCATTTCTTGCCATGAAATCCCTGAAAGACCGCTTGAATGGCATCAGACGTGTCCTTACGTTTATGTCCCGTACAAGGTCACGATGATGCTGAGAACGAGCTGTGAAGCCTCTTGCAATACTTGACTGTGGAGTCTCTCCTGTAACTATATCTAACTGCAATAATGTCTTACGGATTTGTGTGTCAAAACAGGACAAGTCTGAAGTCTAACTTTCAAAGGAAATAAAATATAAAGAGCCAAGGATATTTACAGATCATTGTGTAGTATCCATCTGGATCTCTGAACTTTCTTGAGACGAGTATTCAATTGCTGCACTGCTAGGCTGGTGTCATCGGTGTTATAACAGAACAAAGTGATCTTGTTTGCCATAAACTTTTTTGAAAGTTTGAGGTGGGTTTTTTGTAGTAGTAGATAAATGAAATCTGTGCAGTTTAATGTGAAAGAGAAATACTGATAGTGTTAAAGCATTATTTCAATGAACTGCAGAGTCTTTTATTCCAAGTGGTTCAGGTTTATATAGCACTGTGTATTATGTCCACAACTTGTGTTTGATCATTTATTTTTGCACTACAATGTCTTTTTTTGGTTTCCAAATGTATATTGTAATTATTTATGTGTACATTCTCTACACAGAAAGTAAGCTGCTTTATTTATTTATGGGATCTTACCATGTATGAATGACTAGGGGGAAAGATATTAGGAATACACAAGCGACTGCTTCCATCATTTTTCAATACATTTATGTTTGAGTACTTTGAATGTTTGTTTTTCTACTATCTCCAGTGTTCTATATTCTAAGAAGGATTGCCCCAACACAGCCAGCCATGAATATGCAGGCTTTGTCTGAAATAATTCAGTCAGTTGCTGGGTAGAGCTTGATCCTACAATCTTAACTTGGCCCCCAGTCAAGCAAAGCACTTCAGCATATACTGAAGTGTTTTGCTGATTGGGGCTTCGGGTAATAAACTTCAGCTGGGTTTGCCCAGAGATGACTGAAGGATCCAGCCATTAACTTTGCACAGATATAAATAATAGCACTATGCAGCAGCTTGCGGTGAAATGTTGTATTTGAATTGCTATGAGCGTATCACAGCTACCTACAAATACAAAGCAGGAGTCGATTGGTATGAGAAGCAACTTTTCACAAAAGAGACCTAGAAAGAGGTATTTCACTTCAGGTTATTCGAGAAATTCTTTGTATCAACCCTATTAAATGTTAAGATCTTATGTTTGTAATTAATACTATGATTTGATTTAATTTATGCTATGAAGGGCTCCAGGAGGGCTCACGAGAAGGAAGGTATTTTAATAAACTTTCTATTTATTCCACCTCAACCTCCAGGTTTTTCCATTAGCCATAAGTCTCTACATGACCTCTGCGTGTCTCCTGTTAGAGACTGTGAACAGCTTGATAGCTAATGGTTAAAACCCAAAAGGCAAATGAAAATGGGGCTTCGCTTCACTTTTTTCTGCCTCTTTTGCTCTGTGTAACATATTTTGGGCCTGATCTTGCTTCCATTAAAGTCAGTTGGAGATCTACCATTGACTTAAGTGGGAGCAAGCCTGGGTCTTTGTATCTAAACTATGGATTTCCCTCTTCAGAGAGCAAGTAGGATGGATGAGAGTTCATGATATTGCCCAGAATAGTATTTATTTCATACCCTTCTGGAAAAGTCCTGTAGAATTTAGTAGAATATTGTCATCTTTCCATAGGTTTTTAAAATCATTTTAGTTTGAGATAATTTATTTCAGTTTTATAGTTTTTAGATCAATTTATGAACCCTGTTAAGTTTCTGTAGAATGTAATTTGTTTCAGCCCTATTAAATTCTGTGGCACTTTCCTTTAAGTGCCATAGAAACAAATGGTCACACATTTCAGTTTTCTGTCTAGTGATGCAGATTGAAAGTATGTTTTGTTTTTGCTTTAGCTACTTTGTAAATATTACAGGAAACTCATTTCCATGCTGTTAGATTGCCACACTTTTCTGTGGATGGTACTGTGCCTGTTTGAGAATACAGTATAGGGCTTCTGTTCTGGGGGTTTATTCACTTCATTTTTTGGCATTTGTTTTGAGTTCTATGAAGATATCCAAACATGGGGGTTTTCTCTTTGTATATACACTAATACTGTTTCAAACAGCATTACCTTAAAGGACATTAGGGAGCCTTTAGTGTGAATCAGCCAGGTCTGTATGGACCAATGAATGTGCAATATGTTACTGAACTTCAGAAATCACACATCCAGAGTTCACATTACTGCTTTGTGTTGGCAGGCCCTTACAAGCCAGTGAGCAGGGATATCACCTATCTAAACAAACTGCACTACGAAAGGGGTGAAGTCAACATGAATTGAGTAACCATTTCCAATGTTTTTTCCAGAGTTTATTGGATAAACACCAATCTTTTTTTAATTGGGAGTGTTTTATCCATGTCTGTTAAAACCAAAAATCAGAAGCCTTACGTATTATGAACACCCATTTTAAACAGTAAACTGCATGGTGGCTGCTGTCTGCTATGGAATCTGTCTTCATAAGGAAGAAAACAGATAAGTCACTTCACAAAGAGTGAGTTCTCATCTTATTTGCAGGTGGAGTCACATCAAATGCAATTTTGACCTATGCCATTTCTGTATTAGTAACGTATAACATGAGACCAGTCCTACTCCCATACAAGTTAGTGGATGTTTTGGTCCTCACATCCATAGGAGTAGGATTCAGTCTTTAAGTATCTTGTATTTTGGGGCTGTTTTCTCACTGATCTTATTGCTCTGTTCTGCATGCCAAACTTCTGTTACATGTATTTGTGTTACTGGTTCGCAGATAACTAGGAAGAGTCCTTTAATTACACTTGGCTGGTGGATTTTAAAAGTAGGCATTGTCCTTTCCATCACCCTCAAGGTGAGTGGAAACCACCAAGTTTCAACTCTCGGAGTTAATTATGATAACATCTACCAGTTTCTACCTATACCACTGCGTAGTGTTTGTTTTTTGAGATGCAGTAAATTTGGCATCTTGTCTGAAGTGTGAGAAAATAGCTCTAACAATACCTTCACTTAAATTTCATAACTACATTGATCTGATAGTATACTTATTATTCTTGCCATCAAGTTGTCCCCATAACTAGGTGTACTGACCTACTGTAGAATAAAAACAATCCTGTTATTTGTGCACCCAAAAGTATTGATCCATGGCAGTTCTGGCTGCATGCCAAATACAGGCTTGGGTTCATAGTTCTTTAACTTCATGTCAAGTTTCTTCAGACCTGATTAGCCTCATGGTGGTAATACTGGAGTTCCCTTTTCTTGAGTGCTATTATGTTTTTTTATTAGCTGTTAAGCTGACAGCTGGGATTTCTCATTGCAAAGTGGCTGGTCCATGCTTGGGCTACCCCTGTCCTGTATGAGTATTTACTAGCCTTTAGAGCACGTATGAACCACTAATTTGTTAATCCAATAATTTTCATCTTGGTTGGAAATGGAGTTTGACAGACTTGTATTTACTGGGTCTTAATCAAGCCATTATAGATAATGAGGTCTAGAGGTTACAGCATTATAAACTGAAGTTTTATATTTTGGATGTCATCACTCAATGATTTCTTTGATACTGGAACTGTACCAGTGTTTAAACTAGTTAATGAGGGCAAAAAGTACATTTTCATTGCTGCCTTGTGTTTTGGGTGTAGTGAGGAGACTGGTTCATCTAGCTTCTTTGTGAAAATAGATGTTTTGCTTATCTATGAGTAATTGAGTCTACAGTTCCTTTATGTGCAAAACTCAATGGGCACTGTGTGCATTTAGGGTCTGATAAAATTGTCAGACTCGCATCAACTTCATGAGAGGTTGGATCAAGCCCACAAAGATGGCAGGATCAGGAAAAATGCAGAAAAGTTTCTTCTTCGTAAATGAAATACTCTGCCAAGATTTGCAGAATAAATATTGCCAATATACAAGAAACCAGATTGTTTAATACAGGATTAAATTCTTAAATGGCTGCTGATGCAGAAAAGCAGAAGTATTACACTGAGGTCTTGTCTACATGGCAGTGCAGTGTGAATTGGAGTATGCTCTAATTGTCCCACGTAGATGATGCTGGTGTGAACTAGGAGGTACCTACTTAACACTGCTGTAGCCCTATTTAAAACAGGGTGAAGTACTAAGTTCACACAAGCAGGGTATACAGGGGTCAGAGCACAAATTAGCATGTTCTGCAGTTCACACCCCTGTCAGTACTGCAGTGTAGACAAGCCCAGTATATACAGCCAGGTATCCTGTACAGAAGTGCTTACTAATACCAGTTTTCATGAGGTCTAAATTAACCCTCAAATAGAAGTGCCTGTATTTCTGTGTTGCTTGTTGCCATTCTTTATCTTCTCAGTCATAGCCCACCCCACACCCCCTTTTCAATTCTTGACGTCAGATTTGAGGAACACAGGTTTACAGGGCAGCACTGTGGCAGAAACAATGTAATCGTTTTACTTACATCTACTGGAAGAAAACAAATACACAAAGCAGGTGGAAAAATCATTTAAGGGATCATGTGATGCCATAGACTTGTCCGATTTAATACCATCAAGCACTGTGGTTATTAGAGAGCCAGAAATAAAATATCTATCAAGTCATTTTAAATAGTGACAGATGGCTTTGAGGGCTTGTGTATTCCATTTGTGTGTAAAGCATCCTTTTATTTTTCTTGCACTGTAATGAACTTGAAGTGAAATTAAATTA
Source organism: Chelonoidis abingdonii (assembly GCF_003597395.2). Classification (NCBI taxonomy): domain Eukaryota; kingdom Metazoa; phylum Chordata; order Testudines; family Testudinidae; genus Chelonoidis; species Chelonoidis abingdonii. The sequence continues at coordinate 93,120,372 of NC_133776.1, read as the reverse complement.
AACTCTTGTCATTGAACAGCAGTACTATTCCGCTACCTCTATATGTTTGACATATCTTTATTTTTTCTAATTCATGTTCAAGATACTAATGTCATAGTCCTGTCAGCCTGTAGTACTAATGTTGTATGGACAAAGTCTGCCTGAATACCTGTTTCCTAATTAAAATTTGTGTTGTTTACTCTCTGTTCTTAATCTGATGATAAATTACAAAGATGGAAAGAATGCACTTGTAACTTAAGGCCTGCTCTCCACTGCAGTTAACGGAAAGATTCTCATTGCCTGCAATGAATGCTCAACCAAGCACAACTCAAGAAAAACTCTTAAGTAGGTGCTGAAATCCATCCTGATTCAAGACAACTCTAAGCACATGCTTTAACTTTAGAAGGTGTTGAAGTTCTCTTGATTTCATAACGATTGAACAGGGATGCTTTTCTGCCTCAGGGCCTTCTTACAAGAGTCTCTAGAGAACATCCTGACACCTGTTTATGCTCTGGCAGATACTTTCCTCTTAACAAGCAGCTGCCACATTTGTACAACTACTAGCTCCATTTTCTCCCTCCTCCACCCACCAAAGAACTACTACACAACCTGGACCAAATTCTGCCATAAACTAGGTGACGGCAACTGCTGTTGAGTTCAGTGGGACCTGTATATGGGTATTTGAGGGTAAAGTAAGGCTAGCTTATGAGTGCTGGTGTGTGCACACCCAATCTCCATGCATATATGGGATCAGATGTTAATACACAGGCACTAGTTTTCCTCTTGCAAACGAGATGAGTCACAAAATTGGCAGGCCCAGTAAATTAGGCCCCTTAGGCTTAATGTATATATTTGTTCAGTAAGCTTTATTTCCTCAAAGGAGTTTAACTTGCTATTCATTCAGTAATGTTTTAAGAAGAATCCTCAAAACATTTAAACAGCAAGTAAAACTGCTGCTGTCTTACTAGCTGATAAAAATAGTAATTAGTAGTCCATGTTCAAACTGAACAGACATGAATTGCCCACAATAAATGTGCTTAGTATTTACTATTCCCAGTTTATACATAGGCAAAGGAGCATAGGGCCCTGTCAGAGATGTGGGCAGGTTTAGGAAACTGCCATAAATGGGGAGTAATTTGCTTAAACCCTATGATTTGTTGCATGGGTCTTGAGTACTGGTGCAGTGTGTTCCCTAATGTTCTGTTGTGCCACAGGTTGTCTAGTCACAGGAGCGCTGTACCACTTCGATCTAATTGTGTGTGTTGATAGGTGGTGGCCTGAGATACAGAGCTGGTCAGACTAGGTGATCTGGTGGCCCTTAAACTCTATGAATCTATGACCTTGGGCAAATCCCATCATTTCTCTGGCTCAGTTTTGAATCATAAAACAAGAATAACTAAACTCCTGGCTCCCATGATGGTGCTCATTCCACTGGATCATTGTGCCTCTCCTACTGACCAGGCTGCTTCATGAGGAATTATTTTATTTTAAAAGGACCAGTAATCAAACCGCTTTCAATTGCCTTACCAATGTTGATGTGTGTCTCACTGCCTCCTGGTTTAATGTGATTGGATAAAAGAACAGGATATGGAGTTCCAGGGGATGTTGAAGGGCTTGCACTAAAGACCTTGATTTTACATGTCAGATGAAAAACAGCACTTCTAAATGCTAGGCTTGGACCGTGGCACTACCTCCATTTTCAACTCAATGAGACTTTAGGGGCATGATGAGCTACACAAGCCTTGCTAAGTATAAGGAACAGAAACCATTTCTGACTGCACCACTGAAGCTTTGCTTGTTGATCTAAACAAGTATTGTCTGAGCCCAAACCTACTCATTTTATTATAGTTGATAAGGCCACAGACTGTGAGAGCAGGACTGCAAGTGGTGAGCCAAATATCATTTCACACCTCTAGTTTTCCTTTCTGCGATGGGGTGCTGGAACAAGGGCTGCAGGGGGGTGTGGCCACACCCCCTGCCTTGAGAGAGTTTACCATTTTGTTCAGTGACATGCACACACACACACATGTGATAGATACATTAGGCATGATTTGGCTCTCATTTTATGCTAGTGCAGTGGTTCTCAAAGGCTGGGTGTGGGCCCCAAAGTGGATCACAACCCCTTTTTAATGGAGTCGCCAGGGCTGGCTTAGCCTTGCTGGAGCCAAAGCCTGAGGGCTTTAGCCCAGGTGGTGGGGCTCAGGTTACAGGACTCCTAGCTGGGGCTGAAGCTCTTGAGCTTCTGCTTTGTTCTCTTCCCCCTGCCCCGGGGGAGCTTGGGCAGGCTCAGACTTCAGTCCTCCCTTCCTGAGGCCATGTAGTAATTTTTGTCGTCAGAAGAGGGTCACAGTGCAATGATGTTTGAGAACCCCGGCCCTAGTAGATCTTCATGACCAAGATTGTGGTCTTCATTGATTTATGTCAACGAAGTGAGCTCACAATTCGGCCTATTTTAATCTTCATTTTTCTCAATGAGCACCATGTGTGCAAGCCAACATAAGTGAAATTACTTACTCAAACTATAGTATTTCCTTCTATAGTACCTGATCCCTAAACTCAAGTGATTTCAATGCAATTTGGATGACGACTATATGGCATGCTTCTTAGTGAAGTAAGGATCGCATCATATGACTGCTTCTGGCAGTTAGCTGTCACTGCTTTGAGAGCCTCTCGCTTGCAGCTGTGATATGCTTCTCATTACCATAAGTGATATACCATGAACTGCTGGAATCACTGCGTCAAAATGCTGCAGTATTTTGTAGTGCTGAGTTACAGGAATTTTGGGATTGCAACATTTACACCAGGTAGGTGAAATTTGGAGCAACTGCACTACATGTTGCATTTCTCTAGGTTATTTGGACTCTTCGGTCACAGACTGATTATTTCTCACACGATGCTAATCACAGTTACTATGGGTACGTAGGGTACCAGTATAATACCGCTTAACTTCCATGGAGCTACTCCTGATTTACATAACTGTAAATGAAAGGAGAGCCTCAGGCCTTTTGTATGTCTGAAAAGGAAAATAAAATTGAGCTTGTGCCTTTTTTTTTTGTGGACATGAGGGTGGTTTGGTTTTCATAGGGCACAAAGAAGGACTAGAAAGTTTTGAAACAACAATGCTAGTACTAAATAACTTTTCTCTCTGTGATTTCTATATTAGAAATTCAGTTCTTGTCTACCCTGAGAGATTTTTATGGTGAGTGAAGAACTCATGAAATTATGACATAATTAGGAAGGGAGTTTTGCAGGTCTGGAGAGGGTGTGCAGACAGTCTATTGTGAACATTCACAATTTACACTTTTGGTTAGTTAAGCAAGTCACATGCTATTCTTTCTCTCCACTGAGAGAGTAACTTACTTATACACCATTAACTGGGCCTATTACATTGATGATTTGTTGAAATTTTAATATGAATTTGAAATTCATGTTGCAGGAATATTGAAACTTCCATGTGGTTTCCATGAGTATTTGCACCAATATGAAGCTCAAGCACTTGAATTCTCTTTCTGCAAACAGTCTAAGGGTGTTCTGAATGTAGTTGAATTGAAATTTCCTTTTAATTTCAAGTCACTATTCACTGAAATTTCCCCCACAATTTCTGTACTCAGTCTCTCACCTTCTATAGTAAATTTTGACTGTAGAAAAAATGAGGGTCAGTAGAGTAAATGTTTCTCTAGCAACTGGGCAGACACACCTTTCATAACTCATAAAATCATTTAACAGCTAGGCACAATTGGGTCAGAGAAGTGCATGATGGGAAGTCACTGTCCAATTATGTAACAAGGGTAACTAAAGGGTGGAGAGACCAATTGAATAATGAGCTTTTTGCCAGACACAGTAGTACAAATAAACACACAGTGTTTCCAAAGACCAGCTGTTGCACAGCAGTAATAGGTTATATGGCCAGTTAGGAGCTACTAAATGGAAAAAGAAATGGGGGGCGGGGGGAAGGAAGGGTGTCAAAGCTTTAAAGAATGGGAATGCAACACCCTGAAAACAATACACTCTGATTCCACAAGTACTAGGGATCATCTTACATTGATGCAGAAATGGCTTCATCCAAAACACAGCTGCTCAGACTATCTTTCTACCCCATTGCTATGACTGTGTCACTTGCCCCTCCACTGGCTCACCCTTTGCCATCCCCTCAAATACAGCTTCTTGGCCTTATTTTTAAGGCTCATCACAGCATGGCTCCCCCTTACTTATGCATTCGTATTATCCCAACCCAAACCCATCCTCTCCAATGCTATCCACGTCTTGTTTACAATGCCATCTGAAAGAACAGACATTCTCATGGCACTGTTGTAGCTGGCATTGCAAGATATTTATATGACAGATATGCTAAAGATTCATATGTCTTTTCATGCTTCAACCACCATTTCAGAAGACATGCGTCCATGCTGATGATGGTTGCGCTTGATAACAATCCAAATCAGAGGAGACCGACACATGTTCATTTTCATCAAATGCCGCCAGTAGAATGTTGATTTTCTTTTTTGGTGGTTTGGTTTCTGTAGTTTCTGAATCAGAGTGTTGCTCTTTTAAGACTCTGAAAGCATTTTCCACACCTCATCCCTCTCAGATTTTGGAAGGCACTTCAGATTCCTAAACCTTGGGTTGAGTGCTGTTTCTATCCTTAGAAATCTCACATTGGTACCTTGTTTGTGTTTTGTCAAATCTGCTATGAAAGTGTTCTTAAAACAAACATGTGCTGTCATCATCATCTGAGACGGCTATAACATAAAATATATGGCAGAATGCAGGTAAAACAGAACAGTTGAGTCACAAATTAACGCATTATTTTTTAATGAGGATCATCAGCATGGAAGCATGCCCTCTGGAATGGTGGCTGAAGCATGAAGGGGCATATGAACGTTTAGCATATTTGGCACATAAATACCTTGCAATGCCGGCTACATAAGTGCCATGTGAACACCTGTTCTCACTTTCAGGTGACATTGTAAATAAGAAGCAGTCAGCAGATTCTCCCATAAATGTAAACAAACTTGTTTGTCTTAGTAATTGTCTGAACAAGACGTAGGACTGAGTGGACTTGTCAGCTCTAAAGTTTTACATTGTTTTGTTTTTGAGTGTCATTATGTAACAAAAAAAATCTACATTTGTAAATTACTTTCACGATAAAGAGATTGCATTACAGTATTTGTATGAGGTGAATTGAAAAATACTATTTCTTTTGTTTATCACTTTTACAGTGCAATTATTTGTAATAAAAAATAATAATAAAGTGAGCACTGTACACTTCGTATTCTGTGTTGTAATAGAAATCAAGATATTTGAAAATGTAGAAAAACATCCACAAATATTTAATAAATTTCAATTTATGTTCTATGGTTTAACAGTGCAATTAATCGTGATTAATTTTTTTAATCGCAGTTAATTTTTTTGAGTTAATCACATGAGTTAACTGCAATTAATCAACAGCCCTAGTACCTATCACTGTTATCAGCCATCCAGTTGTATGTCCCATCATACCGTTGCCTTTTGGCTTAATTTAGGTCTTAAACTTTTCAGGACAGAGACTATATGCACTATATGTTTACACAGTCCCTAGCAAAACGAGCCCTGCTATGACTGAGGCCACTGATCACTGCTGTAATACAAAGAAAATATAATAATACTAGAAAATAGGCAACTACAGAGTGTGCTTCTTGCCAAAAGAAAGAAAGCTCAAAGGGCTTCCCAAGGTTTAGAGAGAGCTCAGAGCATGCAAAGTATAGCTACAGGTTTTGGAAAATTAGTTAGAAAGCTGAGGGCTCTGCTGAAAAAAGCCTAAAATGGTGCACTTTTATCACAATTACATCTCCTGCTAGAGCTGCACATTGGATAACTACATTAATCAAATTGACCTCATTCTAGGCATGAGTAGCAGAGCGTTATATAACCATGTTATGTATGCTATTTTATTTCCTCCTGCTGAGAAGAAATCGTGTTTGTCTTAAAAGGCTTCCAAATTAGTCTGGTTAAAAAGTGATAGGAGAAAGAAGGAAGAAAAAAGAACTAATGAGCAAAATGACTCATTCCCCAACCGCAGAAGTGACTTCAGTAGAGCAGACCTGCATATGAGTGACTCCACTGCTGAATATCACATAGACCCAATGTTATCACCAGAGAGCCAAGCATTCCTGTGCTCCCAGCATTTCCCGGAATGAACAAGGGAGACAATCTGCAGAATTGAAGTCCAGGGCCTACCTCCCTTCAGCCCTTACA
>NC_133776.1:93104888-93112757 GCF_003597395.2 Chelonoidis abingdonii | reverse complement strand
GATATAAGCACGCTCAGGGATCGATATATCCCGTCTAGATTAGACGCGATATATCGATCCCAGAGCAATCGATTTTAACGCGCCGATACGGCGCGTAGTCTAGACGTGGCCTTAGATGTTTAATGTCCTGAGTAAGAACAGCCTACTCAGTTTAACCAGGTAATGTGAAGAGGAAAGGCCACATAGTCACTTCAATTGGAGTTACATGAAAGGTTAAATTGCAGGAGGGAGAAAAGTCTTGTCTTCACTAGGGACAAAGGTGTATTTTAAATACATTAGCAAATGTGTTAACACACTAGTGTAGTCAGAGCAAGTTGTAGCTTTAGCACACAACTGGTTGAGGTAATAGCTAGGCTAATTTATTAAAACTAGAATTTGCCTTGTCTTCAGCAGGAGATTAACACATGTTAGCACAGACCTTTTTTCTAGTGCAGACATGGCCAATGAGAGAAACTCATTCTGCCCTGGTGTAGACTGAAGTGGAAGGGAACTGAGTGCATGTATCTCAGAATAGCATTTGGCCCTTAAAACTTTAAGAATCGGAAAAATCACTCTGACCAACATACCACAGTCTCACCACCTTACTTTTTTCACCTTGTCCATTAATCTCCTCCCACCCCTTCTCTATGATTATTGTGCTCGATGAGATGTTTCTGAACCACAAAATGCAGATCTGCATTTCAAGCCTTCAAGCCTTCAAGTGTTTGTGCTTTTGGTTCAACCCATTACAGATATAGGGGCCAAGTGCAAAATTTAGACCCCAGTTCTAATTCTGAACCCTCTTCCTCTCCAAAAGTTCAGGGCAAGCAGGTTGCAGCAGCATCAGTGATGCTAGACCCAGAAAAGAGGTTTGATGGAGCATGGCAGGACCTTTCCATATCAAGGATAAGGAACTGTGGTGGGGATGTGCGTGCTCCCAGTGATTCAGATTGCTTTAGCTTGAACATAATCAGAATGCCTCCAGGAATTTATGCCACCATCAGAGGTAGAATTGAGCTAGTTATAGTGCTCTGGTGACCGAGTACTTGTTTCTGGAGGCAGCTATCTTGTGTACCATACTCTAAATTTTCATTTAAAATGACAATTAAGAGTCAGATTACAGTGCTCAGCACCTGAACTGTCATGGATCTGGGCATCAGCTGCCAGGTTAGTGATCAGAGCCATGGGTGACTGTGCCTAGTGGTCACAGCCAAAGGTCAGGAGACAGAACCAAGGGTCAGAAACCAAGCGGGGCTGGAAACAAGGCAGGAACAGGAGTGATTGATGCTGCAGATGTAAGTGTGAGCAGCTAGCTGTCAGTCTAATGCTCGTGCTGGGCTTCAGAACATGTCTCTTGGTTCCTCCAGCCAATTGTTTGGTCTGACCAATCATGTGATTCTGCTACAAGCCAATTGTGATTCAGCTGCTAGTCCTCCACTGTTCATCCACGAGGTGGAACTAGCCAGGCCCAGGCTCAGCTGCAACCTGACATAAACTCAGGGGAAGTTGTGGGTGCTGAGAACCTTTGAAAATCAAGCTTAAGAAGGTCTCTAGCCTTTATGGTTGCCAGGGGTGGCTCTAGGCATTATGCCGCCCCAAGCACGGCAGGCAAGCTGGTCCCGCGGCTTCGGTGGACCTCCCCCTTGGCGTGCTAGGACCTGGAGCCGCCCTGGTGGTTGCAAAGGTAACCTGAAAGATGATACTCGAGTGTAAATTGATGCAGTGCTTGCATCTGCAGATAGCCTGAAATAATACTTTGGTGGGCAGCGTGAACTGCCTCTGATTATTTAAAGGGTTGTTAATTCTGAAGTGTATTAATGGCAATTTCAATGTCTGCATTGTAAGCTACTGAACTACTGATTAAATCAGGAAGAATTTACTGTACATGGAAATTCATTTTGGTGTCTCAGGTGGGTGATTTGTTCGTAGGTGGAACTTGGGAGAGCATCAGAACTTTCTTTTTTCCTATTTGAGTCCTCCCTTCCCCAAAGCCCTTTCAGGTCCCTTATTGTTACCTGGAAACACTAAATGTAGGTATTAGAAGCCATAATGGAGCATTATGGTAAACCATTATTATTTTTCACCAATATAGTAATCAGTTAGACAATTTTCTGTATTTAGTTCTTTCTATCTTTCCATGTAAATCAGTTCCTCCAGATCCTTCATTATTTTTGTCTCAGTCATATGAATTCCCTCCAGTGTGTTGATCTCCTCTCAGCATTGAGGATCCTGGAACTGTGTACAGCATTTTAGGTATAATCTCAACAGGATGTCTCATTCATCAGAAGCTCTACATTTCTCCTGTTGCCACCTGCTTTTTTCCATTATATTGCACCGCAAGCTCATGTATAACTTCCTGTCCACCATCATTTTGGGGGCTTTTTTTAAGCATTTCTTCACGACTATCTCTCTCTCTATGACTCTCTTTTCCCCAACTGAATTAGGTTGCAATTTTTTCCAGGTCAAATCTCATTTTGTTATTTCCTGCCCGTAGGCCATATCATGCCATCAATATTTGAGCAGAACTATTCCCTACTGAAATCACCGTGGCTTTCTGCTTAAAAATTGATGGCACAATGTGGCCCTACTCCTATGCTCCCCCTATTCCTCTTCCACTATAAATCGATGTGTGTTATTTCTCTTTCCACAATGTGTTAAAAATACTGGAATATTCTGAACCATATTTAACCTATTAATTAAACAAATGGAATTTTAGGACCTAGCACCTGTGTGAATTTTGTTAGCAAGTGAGACTCAACCACATTATTTAGCTGATTTCACTAAATAGATCACTTTAGTCTTCAGGCTAAATACCTTTTCTTCAAATTGAAGATGAAAACTGTAATTGGATATAGCCACAGATGTTCAGAATATAGAGGACAAAAATATAGGTTTCATAACTCATGAGTTATGAAACCAGTAGCTTTTTCACAAATTAAAATGTAAATTTAAGGGGAATTAAATAAACAAAATCAATCTTAGCATAAATAAAACTATACTCATATCCTTAAAGCGGTGTTTTTAAAAAATTCCCTCAGATTTTAATCAGTGTTATTTTTTCCTAGAAAACCTCCTCACTGTTTAGTGGATCTGGTTGTGCTGAGACTATTTTAAATTAAGAAAGTTATATACCCAGACACAAAAACAATTTCAGTTACCTACAGAGATGCTGTGGTGTCTGCAGTGGCTCCTCATTGAAAATAGGATCCAGTTTAGAATCTCTATCCTTTAGTCAAAGCCCTAAGTGGGATGGGTCCCAGTCACCGGAGAGAGACTGTCTCCCTCCATAAACATCACTTCCAATAACAACTACATTCCATTGGAACTACAAGGCTCATAAACACAGGAGACTGAACTTTCATGCTAGCTGGATCGAGATTACAGAACTCAATCTCACAAAAGATAAAAATGACCGGAGAACTAACCACTTCCAGAATTTAACTTTGCTCCACTAAATTCTACACATACAAACGAGTAAATGAACAAAACCAATCAAACAGGCTCCTACAGGCTGAGATGGAAGACAGCAAAGAGAGAGAGATTGTTTCTATTTTTAATTATTCAGGAGATGCTCAGATACTACCATTGCGGGTTGCAGGGCATGTAAACACAGTAACAGGGAAACAGAAAGTGAAAGAGCACCTTGGGGGAATGATATTATATTCCCATATTCTCAGAACCAATGTTCACTGATAGAAATTTGTTCTAAAATATATTCAGGGGTTGCACAGGTACAACTGAGAACAGATTTTGAAGACCACAAGTTTGCCAAGGTGTCACTCAGGGCAGATGTTGCCCTGCAAAATCTTAATTCCTGGTCATGCTGCAGTAGGTGGAAGAGGCTCCGTTTGAATTTCAAATCCGTTTGCAGGACTGGCTGGCATCGTTTTTTTATTTGTAACCTGATCAGATTTGATTTGTATATATGATCAGCATGGAGCCCCACAATGCCATTTTACAGACCCTTTTCAGAGCAGAACTGCATTTGGAAAAATTCAGAGGAAAAGAACTGAGATTACCCCAAGCCTTGTCTTGAGTAAATACATAGCTATTAACCCTGTGAAGGGGATGGGAAAACAAGAAGCTGATCACTGCAGAGACAAAAGACTTCGAAAACTTGTTCTGTTGCTCCTGTTATAAAATGTTGATTCTTCTAAGTGTTTCTGTTCATAAAGTTACGTTTCCCACAGTCCTGCCAAGGCAGTCCCCAGAAACAGATGCTCCTGATATCTTCAGAAAATCTATTAACCTTCCCCTCAAGAATTTGACATGACTTGGTTGGATGTTGTCAGTTTAAGTCAAGCTGCATTAATGTCAAAGGAGTCAGGAGTACAATCTTACTGGAAACTAACAGGGAGAAAAGCAGAGGGACGGTTATTTACTCCGGACAGTCCTGCTGCTGTGTATAGCACAAAGCATGCACCTCACTGTCCCTAAATAAAGCACAATAGCTTGGCTCAGTTGCTAAATAAGCAGCAGCATCTCAGTGGGCTGCCTCAGTGGATTAATTTTAAATGCGTAATTCAATACTGTATAGACCACATAAGCCTTTAGAAATAGAAATAGAGGTTTTATAACTGAGTTATGTAAGCAAGTTTTTAGAGCTTGTAACGAGGATTGGCAGAACTCATTTATTTATTTTTAATAATTTTTATAGATAATATTGATGTTTATTTTTACATTTTTTTATCTGAATCCATTTACATTTTCACGGTTGTGTGAAATTATGGATTTTAAGCACTTTTTCAATTGTTATCTATTTACATTTTTGCAGTTACGGGAAATTATGGGTGGGGTGTTTCAGACAATAGTTATTTAATTACAGTAGATGTTGAGATCCAAAAAGTTAAAACTTTGCAACCATTAAAACAAAATTGTCAATATCACGTCAAAATATACAAAGTAAATATCCTGAAATCAAACTCTAATATGTTCTCAAGCAGCATTTTTCTTACTTAGAGTATCTGTAAATTTCTATTATCATCAATGAAAATATTTTTCTGACTGTTTCTGAGTGCACAGTGAAACTGGGATTCACCAACATTTACCAATACAAATCTAATCCTTGCAAGCCTATTTATAGCACAAAATTCCAAGTCCAATTAGGAGTGTAAAACAAGTGGTACTCTTTCTGCAAGATTTTTCACCTTCCCTTTGGTTAGTTTCTTTCAAAATTTAGTTCAGTCTATCAAATTGAAGCACTTTCTTCATCCAAGTGCACTACAATTAAATAAAAATGTCTCATTGCCAGTGCCAGAATCCAGCTTCTTCCCTCACTCCTTAAAGACAAACCGTACTTCAGATTCCTCCAGTAGCTCCCCAGTCAAAGGCTTATGTCAATGACATTTAAAGAATGCTGTTGAATTTGAACCCTCATTACTGGTGCAGAACTGAATGCCCGGACCAAGTCTTGAAATGACCTATGTGGTCTCACAAGGCCTAAAGTCAGCAGAAAAGATTCTGGGGGACACCTCTGGAGCAATCCATGGCTGGGGAAGCAAGCACAGCCCTTCTTCATCTCAAGGAAGTAGCTTTCAGCACGGGAATGGGGAAGAGGGAAGCAACTGTATCGCCTATGAACTGGGCAAGAGCTTTATGTCCACTCCATGCCTACTGCGGAGCCACAAGGCTCAAACCATGGCTGTGGGAAGAAGGAGGAGTCAGGTCTGTTACTCTCACCCCAACCCAGCTGGTCGTGGCCAGAATGAGAGCACCAGGATTATACCTCCAAATATACATGAAATGACCAGTAGCAACTTCATAGCATTTTATAACCAGCGTTAGAGTAAGTGGTCACAGGAGTTATTAAGTGATTCAGCTATTATCTGCAATTTGATCCTACAGCTGATACCTGACCAATGCAACAGACCCCAGAATGCAGCAGCTTTGTGGGAATAAAGGAAGTTCTACCTTAATACTGTTCTTCATGTGCCAAACGAACTGTTTCCAACAACACAAAGGGTCCAAGCCAGTATCCATGCTGTAAATAACTGTCATATTTCACTACATAAAAAGGACAAAGATGTCAAATTAGTACAAAGATCTCAAAAATGCAGCTTCTGACTCTTCTTTTGGACAAGGGATTAATACTTGCCCTTGAATAATATAAATCCCAATTTCTTTATACACATACACACATCAGGTTTGCAGCTTTAATTAGCAGCTTCACCAAATTAAAAATAGTGCATTACCTAAAATGACGGACTTGGGCAACTAGCAGAAATATGTGAAGGATATGCTGGTACCTTAGCTAACCGGAGCTGCTCCCTTTTAAGCTGTGCACTAATATATTTGGCATCAAAATAAATGGAGCTGTGAAACTTAGAGATTAGCATGAATGAGAATCCCAGCTACAAACATTCCCAAACTCTGTAGCAGCGTCCCACAGCAGATCTGGTCCCATAGCTTCAAAATAAGCAGAACCACAAGCCTGGCTCCGAACCCTTTCAGAATTTTGGAAAAGTTTGTATCTAGCTCCATATCCAAACTTTGTGGCTCAGGTCTATCATATCATGGGTGAACAACTGTGTTTTGAAAGTTCTTCATAAGAGAGACAACCTTAATGATTTAACAGCAACCCAAAAAAACAGGCACAATTGCCTCTTAAGCATGAAAAAGACATTAATTATGGACCAAGTTCTGGAGGCACTATATAGAAAACCAAGACATTCATCTAGTCATTTTTTCATTGTGGAATAAATTCTATTGGCAGGCACACGTGTAAATCTGGAGTAACTTCAACTAACTTCAGTGGAATTTCTCCAATTTTATACTGGTGAAACTGGAAATAGACTTTGGCCCTAAATTCTTTTCCTGGATTTATTGTTGTTTCCCAATGAAACAAATGGCCTGATTCTAATCTCATTTACATCAACATAATTCCATTGACTTCAGTGGATTTATTCCTGATTGACAGAACTGCTAATAAAATCAGAATGAAAGCCCAAACTTCCCCCAAACTGAAATCCTTCCTGTTATTTTACATTTTGCTTGGAAAATTGCATGAAATCTCTTCTTATTGCAGTAATTCCCTAGAAGGGAAGCTCTTTGCTGGAGGAAGTGGTTACAGACCCATATCACTAATTAACATGGATGCAAAACTCTAGCAACAATGTTTGCTAGGTGCTTGGAAAATTGTTGATCTTATCTGGTTAATCCAGAACAAATAGGATTTCTTAAGTTCTCTTCCTCAGCAGACAGCACAAAAAGAAACTGCTTGCCTGATGAACAGAAATCCGTCATTCCTCTTGTGCATTTTCAGGTACTTAGCAATGTCAACCGGCCCTACTTATTTCACATGGTATAGGCAGGAGGAATTAATTTTGAGGACAAGATTATTATGCAATGATCTTGGTTATTTTAGCACAGGGTGGGCTTCTTTTACATTAGAGAACAGAAGAGGACAAGGTTGTCCTTTCTATCCTCTGGTGTTTGTTTTGACAGCGCAACCTCTCACACAGCTAAAATCAGGGGCCCTGAATAGCAAGGCCTGAGAGTTCCTGGGATCAGCCAAAAACAGTGAGTAACCTTGTCAGCAAGAATGAGGGATGACAGACCACTATAGTTCCCAACCTGCCAACTTCTAATGTTCCTAAACCACGAGTTGGGCCCCCAAACATAATGAAACTAGTTAAAAATCAAGGCTTCTGGGCCCTTGGCTTCCATTTTCTCCTCTTCTTAGTAACGGGGAGGGCCAGAAACCATTTTTTTTCCTACCAAACCCAAGACACTCGTGTAATCATGTGACTCCAGGAACTGAGGCGCTATATGAACATCATTTCTTCTTCGAGTGCTTGCTCATATTCATTCCAAGTAAGTGTGCGCGTGCCACGTGCACGTTCGTCGGAAGAATTTTCCCCTAGCAACACCCGGCGGGTCGGCAGGCGCCCC